>NW_024412420.1:7318841-7456272 GCF_014898765.1 Herpailurus yagouaroundi | reverse complement strand
TGTGTGTGTGTGTGTGTGTGTGTGTGTGTGTGTAGTTGCAAATCTTAGCCTACGTCTGAGATAGCTCTAATTTTAGCAAGATCTGGTACAATCATGTGTATGTGGACATCATCCAGAGAAATTGTACTTCATAGTCTAAACCTGTATACCTTCTCTAGGTCAGCAATTTCACAAATGCCCTTAATGTAAGAGAGGACTATTACAATGAAGATGGACTCATCCATAGACATTACTGTGTACATTCACCTAACATACAGAATGTACTGAGTTCCATATGGTGGTGACAATGGAGAAACAGAAGTACTTGTAGTCTAAATAAGACACAGAAAGAGACATTTGAGTAATAGATTCAAGTATAAAACTCTATTGTATTCAGCTTAAAGTTAAGATCAATAGTTATTTGGATTACTAGTCTAGGGACACATATACTCAGTCTCCAATTAGTTCTAAGTGTACAAAAATGTTTATTATAATACTTTAAATACCTAAGTATGTCAGCCTATAGCACACTTCAGCCTTTTATGGCCTGGAATCTTAGGCATCCTCTTTTATCACCAAGAGAAACATGACTGAGGCAATAGTCTGGTCATACATATGTAGTTCACTCACTACACAGTGAGGCAATTAGTAGGCCAGCAGCAGTCCTGCTGACTGAGAAGACCAGCATCTCAAGCATATGAATATTTTGTACTAAGGAAGGAATTTTTTTAATTATCATATTAATTTATTTCATATATTCTCCCCAGATTTGTTCAATCTAAGTTACCAATGGTCATTCTCAATGGTGCAATGGTGGTAAACATTTCTGCATTAAATAGGAAAGAATGGATAATCTAGACATATTTATATTTATCTACAGAATTTTAAAATCTTTAGAACTATAGATATAGCAATTCAATCTTACTTTTATTGATTCATAGTTGAATTAACTTGGAAATTTTGGATTAAAAGAAGTTCTATATAACATGGACTGACAACATTCTAGAAAATAGAAATGTAATACCTTTGGGAGCAAGGTGGCTATAAATCATTCATAAAATTGAAAATTCTTAATTTAATATTCTTTAAAATTCTAAACAAAACATTAGTATTTTACACCCTGTAAAGTATGAAATTCTCTGCTTATTCTCAAGGTCACCTTATGTTAGAAACACAAATAATGTAGATGGGCTAGCCTAGCATTTCTCAAAGTACGTTCTATGTCCCTTGTGGTACTCTGAAAAAATATCCAGTAGCTAATATGTTTGAGAAACTTCACATAATATACTTCTCTGTGTTGCAGGTTTATATAATAGGGGACATATCAAAAGAATGGCAAATTTTGTAATGAGGAAATCTACGAAATACAGCATGATTATTTAAAAGACCATGGGCTCTGGAACTAAATTGAATGGTTTGAAAACCTAGCAGTGCTTCTTAGTTTTGTGAACTTGAGAACGTTACTTATCTCTCTGTGTCAGTTTTCTAAAATAAAGATTATAATAACGCCAACTTCAAACAATATTCTTGTGAGAATTTAAATTAGTTAATATATAGGGGCGCCTGGGTGGCTCAGTTGGTTAAGCATCCAACTCTTTGTTTCGGCTCAGGTCATGATCTCATGGTTCATGGGTTCAAGGCCCACATCAGGCTCTGTGCTGATGGCATGGAGCCTGCTTGGGATTCTGTCTCCCTCTCTCTCTGCCCCTCCACTGCTCGCTCTCTGTCTCTCTCTCAAAAATAAATAAATAAACATTAAAAAGTTGAAATTAGTTTATATATATATATATATATATATATATATATATATATATATATAAACACATGTCTGGCACATCATAAATATTGCAGAACATTTTAGTTTGTATTTTTCCAATTTAACTGGCCACCTGTATGTATGTGTATGTGTGTGTGTCTGCACCTCTTTCTTTTTTTTTTTTTTTTTTGCACATTTTAATAGCCCAAAGAATATGGCCTTGTCCAAGATTGAAAATTTTAAAGAAAGAAGAACAACACTCACAGAAGCCCAGTCTCATTTATCGGGGTTCATTGGGAGTATTTGACAGGTGGTATGAGAACTTGGGTTTCCCTCATCCCTGTCCAGCTTTGATGCATGGTGCCTTTCCACTTTTCAGCTAGGTGTCTTCTAGACTAAAGCACCTTTCTGGTTATATGTTTTCCCATTCCCTATAGACAGCTGGTTGGTCTTTAACGAGTTCATTTTCCTTCAAATGTCAAAATTCCATTATTTTTGATATTTAGGGCAATATCATGAAGTTTCAGAAAGCGTTCAAAATCCTCCCCAAAGTTGTCTTGATAAATTGACCATATTGTTTAGTAATGGGGAAAAAAAGTTGTATGTATAAACTTTGTAAAAAAAAAAAAATCTAATCTTTAAATTACAAATGCTTTTGGAGGGAAAAGAAATCCAAGTTTTCTCCGTGAATAACAAAAATATAGAAGGATCATTGAAGTAATGGCTTTCTTTTTTTAATTTGTATTTCTTTCTTTTTTTTTTTTTTTGATGTTTCCTCAAAGTCTCACTGCTTTCTTTTCTTTTTGATATTGTAACTGCTTCTAGTGTACCTGAGAATCAGGCTTCAAATAAAGCTGCAGCTTTGAATGGAAACAAAGGAAGTTGTTGCCCTGGCAACGGGAACCACATAAAGTCTCCACACATCACTTCCATCTTGTGCAATTCCCTACTAATTCCTAGGTTTGCACCTAGATAGCATGGACAATGGAGCTCTGCCCTTGGACTCTTTCAGTAAGAGAATTCATTGAAATTCTCATTAAAAGTAAGCGGTTTCACGTGGGAACATAGTGGCATACCTCAGATGTCTATTATAAATACGAAAAATGTAGATTTGTACAAATGAATCACATTTGGCCATATGGCCAATTCTAGGTAAACATCTGTTCCTTGTTTTTTGTTTTTTGTTTTTTTTTTTTTTTTGTTTTGTTTTTTAATGCAAACCCTGTTTGGGGAACCTCACACTTTAGGCTGTAAGGAATGAAATTTGTGAAACTGGAAAACCCACCATATGTCTTCCACTTGTAAGCATTCCTTTTTGACTTTAGCTCTTAAACTTGCTCACTTAGGGCATGTGATGAAAAAAAAATCATCTTCAGAAGGAAAATGAAAGAATTAATACAAATTCTCATTCCTTCCATGATATAGGAACTTGCATTATCACTTAAATTTGAAGAAGTGGAAATTCTGAAATTCAGCCAAGCCTCTCACTCCACAATCAATTGTATGCCATTGACTAGAGTCAATTCATTCACTGATTCATTCATTCTTGAAAGAAAAATGAAGTGGGCACGCCTCTTATGTTCACTGCATTAGAGGTTTAAAACAATGCAGTATAGGGCCACTGCCCTTGGGAAGCTTAAAGTCCAAGTGGGAGATAAGGTAAGCTGTAAACATGAAGAACATTAAATATTTCAGGACCTTACAGGTAGCCATTTATGAATGGTTTGAGTTTCATTGACACAACTCTAGAGAATCATCCTTTCTTTAGCCCACTGCATCAATATCAATATCACCCTTTCACTTCAGCCTCTCAAGCAATGTTCTAATCAATTCCTTCTTCTCTCATCTTCTTTTTCCCTCACCTGCAGACCCTTCCCCTTATTTTCATAAATTAGCATAGGATTGTGTTCCTGCTGCGTACTAGATATGCTAGGTTCTGGGGACAAAAAAAAGGGGTGGGTGGGATTTATAATCCACTAGGCAAAGCAGACATTAAAATGTCAATCATCACAAATAGTTATATTATTACACAAATAGTTTACCCATTACCATGCAGAGCAGCCACACTGAATTACTGGCATTTATAAAATGAGTCATTCTTCTTTCTATGCGCTTTGGAAATCTTGATCCCTTGAGTATCTGGAATGCTCAATTCCACTTGTCCAACTGGGAGTCTCTTATTCTTTCTTCATTTTCATAACAGACTGTAACTACCATCCCCAGCCTCTAAAATATCTCCTTAATTTCCAAGTCAAACATTGGAACTCCTTTTCCTACATACTTATGTTTACCAAGCATATTCCTAAATGATAGCTTTTTTCATGGAGTATTAAAATTCCTTATAATTTTAGCACACTTTTAAATTGTGAGTTCTCTAACTACAATTAATATAATTTTCATCCTTCAGTAGACACTTGATAAATACCAATGGCTTAATGAATGAGTGAAGGAAAAGTATGGTCAAAATTCAATATATGAGAATGGAAGCTTGAACTCCAGAGAATAAAGACATGCTCTATATAACAAAGTTGTTAATGCATGCTGGTGGTTGCATCATAACATTATTTTGAGGGTTTTAGCCAAAGACCATGCAAATGGATATAAATAAAATCCCAATTCTAACTCCTGTTCCCTTCCTAATCTACTTAAGATCCCATTGCTACACATTAGGCTTGGCCTGTGGGTCAGTGAGGAAACAAGTTTTTTATTCTTCCAAGGAAATCAAGGAGTCTTTTTCTTCAAATGAAAGCTGTGTTATGAAACTATTTGTTAGCATGAATTGAATTCAAAGGTAAAATAAATTTATTAATGGTTGATTTTCACATAGCCCAGTTAATACTGTCACTTTAATCTAGTTTTAATGGAAATTATAAGGTTTGCTACACTGCAGCCCATGGGTTCTGATAAGAGAGGGGTAAAAAACCTCACTATGAATTGTATCAGCCTCTTGCAGTTAAGAATATGAGAGATGGTGATAGGACAGAGGAGATGAACAGAAACAGAGGAAATATGAGTCAGAATAGAAGCTGAATGTGCAGAACATGCAGACTTTAGCAATGGCACTCAAACATATTTAGCCTTTGCCATGGAATCACTAATAAAAACTGACCTCCAAAGTCTAAATGTCCTCTACTCCTCCACACCTGCCCAAACCCTTGAGACATGTTAAAACAGCCTCCCACATTTCTCCTATAATTAGGGAATCCGATCTGACCTTTCCTTTCTCTTTGGTAGCTTTCCCCTCCGTTAATGTTCAGTCAGCCTTTATTTAGTGGTGTATTCGTTCCCTAGGGCTGCTGTAACAAATTACAAACTGGGTGGGTTAAAACAACAGAAATTTATTCTCTCAGTTCTGGGGGTCGAAAGCCCAGAATCAAAGTATTGGCAAGGGCCATGCTCACTCCCATGCTTCTAGAGAAAATCTGTTCATTGCCTCTTCTCAGTTCTGGTGGCTCCAGGTGTGTCTTTGTTTATGGCCACATCCATTCAATCTCTGCCTCTGTGGTCACATTGCCTCCTCCTCTTTATCAACACTGCCTCTGCCTCTTTCTTAGGAAGATACATGTGGTTGCATTGAGGGTCCATCTAGATAATCCAGGATAATCGTCTCAAAACCCTCAACTTAATAGCATCTTTTGCCATATAAGGTAATATTCACTCTTTTGCCATGTAAGGTAATGTTTACAGGTTCTGGGGATTAGGACATGAACGCGTCTTTTTTGGGGAGCCACCATCCAACCCTTTACACTTGGACAGGTTGCTAGGGTGAAAGAAGCTGTGTAGGTGACAGTCGCTTCCATCAGAGCACATAGCAAGCATATATACTTTGGGTCACCATGTGGGCTCACCCCACACACTGAAAAGAAGTTTATGGTTTACAGGCCACAATACTAGACATCAGCCATAATAGCTCTCTTTTCTCACTGGTCCCTTGGAAGCTTGAATGGACACTGAATGTTGTATCAGGTGAGAAATTAAAACTGACTCAAACAATCTTTGGTGTTGAGTGTCCCTTCCTTGCTTCAACACCCCCCTCCAAACCACTGCTATCTGTATATTTGCTGGGTGTTGTGTATCTGTCTCGCCACTTATAGCTTCACATCTTCTTCATATTTATTTAACTAACACCTCACCTAGCACCTAGTGCATTGGCTGAGTTTTAGTAAGTGTGTGTTGAACTAAACTGAGCTAAATCCTAGTTAGCAAGACATCTAGACTTTTGAGAAAAGTGTGGCCATTGTGAGAAGAACATTAGAGAATCCTTTGTCCTTTTTTCTCCACAATATGAAAGTATCTTTTTTCTCTTCCTACGATATACATGGCATTAGAGATAGTCTTATCTTTGGGGGTTGTTCTGTTGGTTGCTTTTCCTTATTTCTGGTTGAGACAGTGATCACCAATCATTCTTCAATCACGTGTGATGTTGTGTGTCTCTTTCTTATCAAACACAATCACAAAAATTGCCAAGGAATCTGTTGATTTTGTGATTTGAAATATCCCGGGCAATTTTCCTTACATCACTTGGAAGAGTTTCCCTCTTGAATGCTTGTATTGTGAAGTGAAGCAAAGAAGAAACTAGAGAAATGGACAGTCCTGCTACCCTTGTGACCAGCCACATGGCAAATGCCTACGGTTCCTTCAAAAGAGGGCAAGGTTTGGGCAGAGGAAAGGACACCAACTTCCAAAGCAGGGAAAGAAATGTCAAGGCCATTTAAATAGTATACCGTTTCCCTATATAAAGAATAACATACTTTTATCGAAGTGGTTTATCCCTTTGTATATGTATATATGCTTATACTGCTAATTATTTTAGTGTGCTATTAGGCTCAGCCATATAATTGGATATATTTAATTCAAAGGGAACTAAACAAACAAAACAGCAGGAATTGGAAGTTATTCTTGCTAAAATCAGAATTTAGAGTCCCTGGGTACCTTGAAAATATATAATTAGCATTCAGAATAATTTCACAATTTTTTTGATTTGTGTTTTGTAAAACATGAAGCACTGTATTTAGATTTGGGCTTCAAAATAAAAAAGTACACAGACATGCATGTATTCATTTATTCAATATAACATTAGGAAATTGCTGTGTAATCATGAGTGCTGCCTTAGAATGACCCTGCCCCCAACAGAAATGCTGTCAATAGATAAGACTGATGGAAAGCCTGAAGCCCCTTGGCTATCCAACATCTCATTTTATTGCTACACAAAACTGCAGTCATTTGATCACATTGGGAGTCTGGAAAAGTTCTATTAGGTAATGACATCCATTTTCATGAAGCTTCCCTCATCTATCTCCTTGATTCAATTCTGTATCACGTGGCATTGAAGGACCCTCTCTCATGCTTTTCTTACCTACCTGGTAAGACAAGGCTTAAGTGGAATAGTGGGTTTGGAGAGGAGAAAGGAAAAAAGATAAAAAAAGGTACAGGCAAGAATTTGGAAGCTAAAAGAGAACAGACGGGAATCCAAAGCTGAATTCATGTGACAACAGTAGAACTAGGGATTTGCCCAGGAAGAAAAAAAAAACAGTAAGTGCTTGTTTCAAAGAAGACAAAGATGGTATAATTGAAACATGCAGACAAGTTCTGGTTTAAAACCAGCTGACAAGAGACTGATGGGGTAACTTGAACTAGGAGGCAACCCATGAATCCAGTGGGCAGCCTGAGCAAAACAAATACTGACAAAAACGTGTTTATTTGGGAAACTTCCTTGGAGCGCATGTGTATTGCTGTCCATGACCCCCAAATCACAAACTAGCTGTCACCAGTTCCCAGAAATTCATAACATGTACTATATACCATTAACAGCAGGATGAGACTCAAAGTCTCCCTGTGTATTTCTAAAACTTCTGCTTCATTCACCACTTCCTCTGCCCCAATACCAGAAATTTCACCATTGCAAATCCCTTGTTACCAAACACAAATGATTCTTTTAATCTTCCTCTAAGAGGGGAGCTAGTCTAATTTAACTGTTTCTTCTCTGAGACTGACCTTTCACTGTCTCCACACCAACAAAAGGCTTTTTGGCTTTGCTCTTCAAATAAATCACCCTGAAAGGAGTTGATAAGGAAACGTTATTATGATTTATTAAGGGGTACTCTTTCACTTCTCGGTTAGGGTAATTTTCAATGATGCTTTTATTATGCTGACCTTTGCTAAAGAAATTGTCAGCAATTTAGCTAAATATTTTAATAGTGGTGAGTATAGAATACAATATTTCTTCTGGAAAACTGCTGCTTTTGGAGACCTGAGGCTCTTTCAAATACCTCTGACTATCTCAAATGTGCAAGGCCCAAGGAAGCGGATTGAAATTACAGTCAAGTTCGACAGAGTATTCAGTTCCCTTTCATTTAAAAACAGGATTCTAGCAGATCCACAAATGATTTTCAATGACACCAGAGTGAAATTTGCATATGATCAACCCAGTAAATCCTAATACTTGATGACATTTTCACTAAGTATTTGACAGTTTGCCCTCTAGTTAATAGTTGGACATTGGCAACATGAAATGCACTTTGTTAAAAAAAAAAATACTGTAAAAGCCAAGGCAATGACAGATTGTGAAACATTTTAAGGTATTGAGAAAAGCAAGAAAAAGAGTGTTTTACCTCAAAAAAAAAAAAGAAAAAAGTTGCCCCGGGAATAGATTAACCACACAACAAGTTGGAATTGGCTCTAAGTTCTACCCAGTTTTGAGCCAGTTTTGTAGAAACTTTAAATGCTCAAGTCTCCTCTCCTCTACCTTTTTTAAAATCTGATTTTGATGAGAACGGATGATGGATCTTAAGAGGAAATATATTGCTTTTTCATATTGTACTTGGACCAATGAATCTGAAAACTCCTGGATATCTGTGAAATAGTTGGGTTGACCTTGCAGGTAGATTAAAAAATATCCATCAGCAGACAAATATGCTTCCATAATATTACCAGTTTCAAAACCAAATTGAGGATGGTACAGGGAATATTATTAGCTAAGAAATACTGGAAGTCATTACTGAAGCTTGGGTTCAACGTTTTCTCTTTCCATCATCATCACACATGTGAACATTTTCTTATTGCCATTTTGTGAACCATTCTCCTGATTCATCAGACTTGCCCTGTTTCTTCCCTACCTTTTTTCCTTGGAAAAAAAAAAGCTACAGATTTTTGCATGAACACTAATATTCTTAAATGCCAATAAACACAATTTGGGTCATTGTAATATAAACTACCACAGCAACTGCAGTTCAGTACATCAAATAGTCCTATTTGCCTTGATGCATGATGTTGAGCTAATGGGTAGCATGGTCATAGGCAACTCTTCTTGGTCATAACACATTACTTACTTCATTTCCTGGTAGAATGGGATGACTTAATTTGAAAAAAAAATAAATGGTTCTATAGCAGACATTTTAACAACTTCTCTTTTAAGGTTCAGTAGCAATTAAAAGCAAATGAAAATAAAACACTTGTTTATAAAATGCAAATAAGCTCTAAGTCTACAATACTGTGAAACAGTTAATGCAGGATGAATTTTACCTTCTCAGAGTAAACTTTTTGCATTTCCAGTTCTCTAACCTGTTAGTTAATATAGCTCTCCTGGTCCTGAGAACTCACAGGAGGAATTTTGGTCACAGAAAATCTCAAAAATTTTGCACATGCATAAAACATAATTCTCCCAGTAGCATAAACAGCCCTCTATAGAGAGAGGGAGAGAGACACACACACACACTTGGGTTGTGTTCAACATTTGACAGATTTCGTCACTTTGCTAAGCAATATCAAATGGCACTTCCAGCTAAGTTTTCACCAATATAAACTCCTGGTTGCAGTGGACTTATTCAGAATATTTTGAAGATGAATTTTCATACTGTCTTACAACATGTAAAATACTTTCTTCTCCCACCCCCCAAAAAGATACCATAGGACATTCACTTTTGTAAAACTCCGTATCTATTTTCTATATGTTTGTTTTTGTGTTCTGGTTTTGGTATTAAGAAAGGATGGGCGTCTGAATAACGAAATCTGTATGATTATCTTAGATAAAAGGGTAGCAAAAGAAATAAGTCTGGCAAGATTACTATTGCCACTATACACACTTCCCTAAAATATAGCAATCTATTTATAACCTGAGTTTCCATCAGTCTTTTCCAGTTATCTTTATTGAATAGAGCATGGTATTAATGAATTCAGGTTACCAGTTGTGTTTGACATGTGACAATTTTTTTCACTTTGCTTCACAGGGTCAAACTGCACTTCTAGCTTTAGCAGTCACAGATACACAACCCTGGCCACTGAAAAGTTTGGATGCAACAGCAAAAATTCATTAATATGCATGTCTGGGGCTAAAAAAAAAAAAAAACAGCAGAAAAATCTCTCAAAAAGCATATATAAAAAAATATGTATTATATTATATGTTAGCATTTTATATTCATTTCAAATTACAAAGTCCTTAAAATAATACAAGAACATAAAAATTAGGATTTAGTCTTTACTTCCTAAACCAAATGTATAATGGTCATGTCATAAAAATAGGGAAAAAAAAGGGTAAATGGCCTGGTGACGTGACAGAAGCAGCAGATCGAAGATGTACAGAGGGCTGGTTATCTGGATCCAGTCACTAGGCTTTGCATTAAACACAGAATACAGACACCCCCACCTCCCCGGTATCCCAATCCATCCCCTTTCTCCTCATCTCAATACCGAGCTGCTTTTTGTTATTTACAGTCCACTCTGCAAGGGACTTGCCACTCACAGAAGAGCACCCTGTACGGCAGTTTTCTAACGTGGCTTAACATCTGCATCACTTCATTGAAACACAATTTGCCGGGCCTCTCTCGGAGAATCTGGATCAAGATTTTGCATTTCTAGCAGTTTCCAGGGATGCCAACCCTGTTGCTCCAGAGCCCACACTCTGAGCCCCTGCCCTCTACTTGGCTTGACTATTTGAGGTTTGGGAAGGCAGCCCTGATTTCAAATATTTCTCTCCAAATTACCCTTCGAGATGAGCGGTTCTTACCAGGTTGCATAGTGTTAGTGTGATGTGGGGGACTTATAAAATAAGGATAGAACACAAGACATAAAAATTTCAACAAAGCTCCTTTCCTTCTCATTCCTCCTATCTTCGAAAATTGAATGAGTGGGGCGCCTGGGGGGCTCAGTCGGTTAAGGCAGGCTCAGGTCATGACCTCACGGTTCGTGGGTTCAAGCCCCGCATGGGGCTCTGTGCTGACAGTTCAGAGCCTGGAGCCTGGTTTGGATTCTGTGTCCCTCTCTCTCTTTGCTCCTCCCCAGCTCGCGCTGTCTCTGTCTCTGTCTCTGTCTCTCTCTCTCTCTCAAAAATGAATAAACATTAAAAAAATTCAAAATAAATAAACAAATGCATAAAATTGAGTGAGTGAGTGCTTTTCCCCTCAGTGCAGCTAATCTCATCTGGCTGATTAAGGAAATGTGATCTAAATGAGATAATTCACACTACCATGTAAATGGCTGACTTGGAGTTGTTTTAAGTCAATTAAACATACTCCAAAGCAGCTCCTTAAATTAAATTAATGTGTCCTTCAATCATAAGTATTTCAGTCAAGTAGATTATTAGGAGTGGGAGGCCTTCCTGGGATCCAAATGACCTCTTTAAACATCTTAAGTTGGTCTGGAGAAGCAGTTTTTGTGGGGGGGCGAGGGCTTCCCTTTACTTACTCTTGCTATAGGTAACTCAATAAGAACCAATTTTCAGCAGTGCCTCTAGTGGCAATAGGAACTATTGAATTAGGCTTTACTCCTTCAGCTCATCTATGGGGACGTGGGTGAAGGTGATACCTATTCCGATGTATCTTTGGGCCTTTTTTCTCCCTCAAGGAACATGAACTAGTTCTGCTTTATAAGTGAATGAAGAGCTGCTCTATGCTCCAACAGAAGAAAGGCAGCTGAAGATTTAAGAGAGTAAAAGTGTACATGCAAAAACTGCAGTAAAATGAGTAGTGTATAGACAAATAAAAATAAATGATTGACGGGTGGATAGACAGTGGATAGGCAAACAGGCAAGAAGTTTCTTCTCTGTCTGGATGTGGGTGATTAGTTTTAAGAAATAAAAATTAAACAGAAAACATTGAGAGAATTTCTTGCTAAGAAAAAACAAAAAGGCATGGAACTTGAAATCTTGCCCCCAAAAGGAACACAAAAGTAATTGGGTGCTCTTTATCAACTTTTCCAGAAACTGGCTAACACAGGTATATGTGCTTCATATGTTTTTTACATAAAATGTAAAGTGCATATTAAATTGAAATCCTCTCTGCTCACTTTTCTAGACCCTTCTTTCTCTAGAGGAAACTACTATCATAAAATTACTGTGTACCCTGTTTATATTTTTATTACACTTAAATGAATACATGGAAAAATGTAATATTATTTTCTTAATGCTTTGTACATTAAAAAATATTTTTCTCCATACTTTTTCAGTACTGGTCTCTCCCATGAATACACACATACAAATTCCATAGAAAATAATAGTAAATCTTCTCCAACTTCCCCTTCTTTGACTTTTCTTTTTTCATTTTTTTTAAAATTGAAACTAATTAACATAGAATGTTATATTAGTTTCAGGTGTATAGCATATTGATTGAACAATTCTATATATTATACAATGCTCACCATGATAAGTTGAGTCACAATCTGTCACAATACAGTGTATTACAATATTATTGGCCATAGTCCCAATCTATACTTTTCCTCTCTGTGACTTATTTTACAACTTTGTCCCCAAAGTCACTCTCACATACGTATTTGTCTGATAGAATGACCTACTTTATGGGTCTCCAATTTTCATAGATTATGAAAACTTAGGTACAAGATAACATTCCTGGTCCTCATTTTGTATTTATTATACTTTTCTATTACAAGGTATATCTGAAGGGAAAAGCTGGGGGACATTAGGGCAAGCAGACTACACTTGTGTCTTCTTTGCCTTTTTGTATATTTGGGTAGTGCTAAACATATTAGCAGATAATTTTCTGTAGAAAGCTTTCTATAAATTAACAAGAATAAAAGGTTATAAATCCCCCCCTTCTTTGGGCACCAAACTGTTGAGTATATTCACGATGCACCTACAATGAAACTAGGTCGGTTACCTAAGGAAATGATTATGAAAAACTGTTCCTCATTTACATGCGTGACTTATTCTAAGCCCTACACAATTATTCTTGAATTGGAATGTAAAATTAGAGGGACACTGAATTTGATCTAAAGATCATGGAAACAAGTTGCTTGGTCTAATGATTTTTACTTCGCTGTAGCAGAGTTTTATTTTAGGAAACCAAAAATATGGATTTGTCATTTCAAAAGGTTATGTCACAAAAAATTGCAGTATTTTCCTCCTAAATTTGCTAAAATCAAGTAGTTTCCCTTTTTGTAGAACACATGGCGAGGGGAATATATAGTATATTTTTAGATGGGAATAAAATGTAAACAATTGAAACTAAAATTTTTCCTCATGTATTAAATTCACAAGGAGCTATACATGACAGTGTAAATACTATCCCTGTTCACTTGGAGCTGGTATTTTGGGAATGTTAAGTCATTATGCCCAGTTAAGAACTTTATTCATGTGGAAAGAAATTGGGAGTGGAAGATCAAGAGGTAAGATCTGTTTTGAAGTTTCTCACTGATCATCTCTATGATAATAAAAATGTAATTATTATTTTAGTAGCTTTTAAAAAAAGCTAAAGGAAAGAGAAAAAGATGAATAGGTAGAGCACAGAGAATTTTCAGGGCAGTAAACATACTCTGGATGATACTATAATAATGGATACTCGTTATTTCAGTTGGTTTGTCCAGATCCATAGAATGTACAACACCAAGAGGGAACCCTAACGTAAACTATGGACTTTGAATGAGTTGACGTGTTAATGCAGGTTCATCAGTTATAATAAATGCACCACTTTGGTGAGTGATGCTGATCATAGGGGAGTCTATGCATATGCTGGGGCAGAGGGCACACGGGGAATCTCTGTACCTTCTTCTCACTTTTGCTGTGAATCTAAACTGCTCTTAAAATATAGTCTTATGCAAACACACACACACACACACACACACACACACACACACACACACATTACATGCCAAAATTGGCACTTTTACAAAGACTACTTAGAGAAAAGTGTCGGGACCAAATGAAAAATGGAGAATTTTTCTTGGTTTGGATTAAGAAGATGGGGCTTAAGAACTTTAAGTCTGCAATAACATGCACAAGAACACAAAGAGCATTGGTGTATATTCTTCTAGTGCCATGTAATTCAGGTGACCTGGAGAGTTTCACAATCTCATTTACCGCAGAGATGACTCAAATTTAAATTTTACATACATAGACCCATCACAATTATATTCTTGAGATTTCTTATATGTGGGGAAAATTTGTGAAACAGTCAAATGGCTGAACAATTCTTTAAAAAAATTCTTCCCTGAAAATATATTAGTAGGACAAAGTTCACATTTGCCTCGTTTTACTTTATTAACAAAGATCAAACTGTAGATGGGATTTAATTCATCTGACAACATCTACCTGTTCTCTCTAGCCTCTTAATGTAGACTTTAAGTTCAAAAATACCAAGACATTCTTAATATAAAAACAAAGGAGAAATTAAGAGTTTCTTAACCAGAGGGGGCTGGGTGGCTCAGTAGGTTGGGCATCCAACTCCTGGTTTTGGCTCAGGTCATGACCTCAAGTTCATGGGTTTGAGCCCCGCGTCAGGCTCTGAGCTGATGGTGTGGAGCCTGCTTGGGATTCTCTCTCTCCCTCTCTCTCTCTGCACCTCCCCCAGTCAGTCTGTCTGTCTGTCTGTCTGTCTGTCTGTCTGTCTCTCTCTCTCTCTCTCAAAAATAAATAAATAAACAAACGTAAAGAGTGTCTTGACTAAATTTACTAATGTCTTTAAAAGTTTTCATACTCATTAAATGAGACTTAGAATTTTAACATTAGTATATATCAACATTCTATGAAGTTTTTCCTCTGGATTAAAGAAAGCAAAAAATGCTTTAATATTCTACTTACTGAATGATGAAATTTAATTCCCAGCCAATGGATCTTGGGTGGCTTTTAAAACGTATTTGGCTAATGAAATGTGATAGAAAGGATGGCCCAGGATTGCTGAGCTTTAGTGACAAGAAGCCTTGTAGCTTGGGGCTCTTTGAACACTTTCTTTTATCGTCTTCAGCTACCATGTAATAATTATAATTCCTCTGAGGCTTCCATGCTAGAGGGGCCATGTAGAGAGAGGAGAGAGACAGATGCCATCCAATCCCCAGTTGTATCTCCAGACATTCTAGAACAGAGACAAGTCTCCCTCACTGTTTGCTACCTGTCTATAATTCCTGACCCACAAAACTGTGAGAAATAATAACAAAATTATGTTGTTATAAGCTTTTAAAAAAATGGAAGCTCAGATTGGTTTTGGTTGTTAATTTCCCCAATGTCACACAAATAATAAAGTGAATAACCAGCACTGGTGTGTAGCCCTATCTTCCACATCTCATGCCCAGTTTTTCTAGTATCCTACCATTCTTCATACCCAGACCCAACGCTTATATAATACACTTTATTTGCTTATGGATTTTTATTCTCATTCTTGTAACAAACATTTACTGAACACCCACCATTGCTCCTTAGACTTGATAAGCATCAGTCTTTTGAGCTCTCATGAGAAATGCAATGATCTGGATCCTAGTAGAGCTAAAAGCACCAGTCAGGAGACTGGACACTGTTGATAATCTTTCCCTATACTGTGGAAAGAAACTCTCAATAATGAGCCTTTAAAAATACTAAGGAGGCAATGTAATATATAAGAAATTGTAAATCTGACTGAGATGAATGGAAGTAAAACTCATCAATGCATGTAAAAAGGAGGGGAAGGGCATGATTTGATATATTGTTTAACATAGTAATAATGTACTTGCACAGAACTTTACAACTTATAGATTCATCAAAACTATAGGTAGCACTTTGATCTGTTAACGGTTAGATTTTTTTTTTCGTTTATTTATTTTTGGGACAGAGAGAGACAGAGCATAAATGGGGGAGGAGCAGAGAGAGAGGGAGACACAGAATCGGAAACAGGCTCCAGGCTCTGAGCCATCAGCCCAGAGCCTGATGCAGGGCTCGAACTCACGGACCGCGAGATCGTGACCTGGCTGAAGTCGGACGCTTAACCGACTGCGCCACCCAGGCGCCCCTGTTAACGGTTAGAAAACAAAACTAGTAGTAATGGAAAAAGAGTAACTGAGGTGATTTTTCAATTATTTTAGGAAGGTGGTTCTATCAAGTTCTTTTTGCTTCTCAATATAAATTCATTAAAGAAAGTTGTTGAGCTGATCTTTCCAAATACCAAACAAATCATAATGTATTCTTAGTTAATTAGCTTATGTTTTCTTTATTCCCAGTTTGATGTCACATATCAAAGCAAGATAATATATGGGAAGGACCTAACATCTCCATAAATCATCACACTGGTACTGTTCTGGGCATTTGAACCCCTGTCATTACTGTCATTAACAGAAATGCAATATATATGAACACTCTCTGATATATTACTGAGAATGTGATGAGTCACTATTTAGCCATGCAGTATTTAAACAGTTGAGGGAAGGGACGCCTGGGTGGCTCAGTCAGTTGAGCGTCGGACCCTGGATTTCGGCTCAGGTCATGATCTCATGGTTCATGAGATTGAGCCTCATGTCAGGCTCTGCACTCAGAGTGCAGAACCTGCTTGAGACTCTGTCTCTCCTTCTCTCTCTGCTCCTCCCCTGATTTCTCTCTTTCTCTCTCTCTCAAAATAAATAAATAAACATGAAAAAATAAATTAAAAGAACAAATGATTGAGGGAAGACAAAGTATGCTGATCCTTCTGTGTAAAATGAATATACTGTTCTTCTTTATCAAAAAAGTCACAATTTGAACAAGGGGAAAAGGAAGTATAAGGACACAATGTAAGCATCCATTTGGGCTTCCCTCCTCATGAAGATTATACTCATACACAAATTATAAAGAATGTGCACAATGTCTCTACAGTCTGTGAACGATTCACCTCCCTGCTGAGAAGTAACCTGAGAGAAGAAAATGTAATTTTCCTACTTCAGCTGTTGGAGGATTTTTCTATTTACAACAATGGTCCTGAGAAGGCCCGAGGACAAAGGCAACTCCAAACATGATGGAGAAAAAAGAAGGAAAGACAGTGATAACATCATTCGGCTTCTGAGCTAAACAACTTTGGAAACACCTTCCCGCGGACTTCACTTCTTGATATGGGAGACAGTATGTCCATCATCATCGAAGTCATTTTTCGTCAGTTTTTTTCTGGAACTTGTAGTGAAAAACATCACTGTGGATGCAGTATATTTTAGAAAAAAATATTAAAGATGTCTTTACTTAAAAGCTGAGTTTGTATAAACTGAGATCTGCACCTGCTACACTTAATGTATTCTGTCTAGTTCAGCTATCTAGATGGGGATATTGCTAAAAGCTATTATGGCCTGTCTTCTTCAAAAGTGTACAATACAAAATCGCCTGCACAATTGCCTCTTAATGCTCAAAAACAGCTTTTCTCTCTGTTTTCCTCTCACCTCTGCCTCCAGTTCCTGCAACAACAGAGGAGGAAAGGGGTGTGTTTTAGGCTGAGGGCTATCTCAAAATATCTTCCAAATGACCTAGTAGAGGAAGGAGAGAGAGACAGAGACAGAGAGAGAAGGAGGAAAGGAAGCAGGAGTTACCTAATGTTCACATCACATGTCTGCTGTTAAATATTCTACCAGGACTTTAACAACTGGGTTGTTCCATTTTTTTTTTTTAATTTTTTTTTCAACGTTTATTCATTTTTGGGACAGAGAGAGACAGAGCATGAACGGGCGACGGGCAGAGAGAGAGGGAGACACAGAATCGGAAACAGGCTCCAGGCTCTGAGCCATCAGCCCAGAGCCCGACGCGGGGCTCGAACTCACGGACCGCGAGATCGTGACCTGGCTGAAGTCGGACGCTTAACCGACTGTGCCACCCAGGCGCCCCTGGGTTGTTCCATTTTAACCATTCCATTGTTTAATGATAAAAGGAGGCAGAAGAGGTGGCCCTGCATTTTAGAAACTTGCAAACATTCCTCTTCAATTGGGCAACTAATGATTTGTTCTTTACAGCCTATACAATAAATGTGTGTAAAGTAATTGAGCCATCTATCAGCCTGAACTAAGTGAAGGTATACATTTTTTTAATCTAAGTTTACGGATGAAGGAAGAATGCTAATTAAAGTTGGTTATTTATAGGAAAACATTTTGAAAGATACAAATAGCAAATCAATTGAATTAATACCTTGAATTTCTTTCTTTGATATTTAGCACAGAAACTTCAATAAGTAAAATTAGCTTCATTATTTTGTCTCCTGCTGAAGTGGACAAAGTCACCTGGTAATAATAAGTACGTATGTGAATATAATTTGTAAATTTCAGTTATTAATTATTCTTTAAAACAGAGTATAAATTCATCTGAGTGTGTAAGAAATAAAGGGAGAGAAATAAGATTGTGACCAAAAGTTCTTGTTACAGGAAGATATGTTGACTTTTTATGATAATCAATAGAATACTAATAGCAAAATAAAAATTCACAAATTGTTATGTCTGATTTTAACTCTGGAATTACTCTCTCAGATTATGTCTCTTGTGGTTAGAAAGAGTAATATCAATCTCTTTGAAGTCAGGAAACAGATAATATGTAACAGAATCCCTCACATCACCTACCCCATGTCTTGTAGTATAAGGTAAAATGGAAGTACAGTCTTTATGAGTTATTGGACCTAGAATTATGTAACTATTTAGGAGTTTACTTAGCTCTATAACAATCCAGATTATTAATTACTCAGCAGGAATCCTGAGATGAGGCTACAGAAAAAGAGGTATCCATTAAATTGCAAGTTCCACTCTTAGGCATAATTCAGATCACGTATACATGATTTGTAACTTTTTAGAATCCCTCCAATAATCCTTTGTTTAAAATATCTAGATCAAAAAGGTGCCTGGGTGGCTCAGTGAGGTAAGCATCTGACTCTTGATTTTGGCTGAGGTCCTGATCTCATAGGTCATGAGTTCAAGCCCCATGTTGGACTCTGTGCTGACAGTGCAGAGGCTGCTTGAGATTCTCTCTCTCTGACCCTACCCTACTTGCGTGTGCTCTCTCTCAAAGTAAATAACCTTAAAAAAAGTTTTTAATAAAAAAAAATATATAAATATCTGGATAATAAACAATAGTTTATGTGGTTTCCATTGTCCAGAATCCTCTTTCAAGTCTCAGATTACATGGCATTTATATAAGAAATCTCTGCTCTCTCAAACTAGGTGGGATTCTCTTATTAAATACTACTGATACCATATACTTACTTTGAATGAAAATCCCATTTGCACTTGGGCAATTCATGTGATTTGTTTTCTTCAGTGTATTATAAGCATTCTGAGAGCTCAGACCACAGCTTTCTTGTTATGGTTCTATTCCCAATGCCAAGTGTAGTGCTGTACATTTGGTAAGAACTCAATATTTGTTGAATAAATGAATACAGAAGAATAAGAAATAAGCTTTCATAAGGGAGTGGGGAGCTAATTTTTGTGAATTATCCCATATTTTATGATAATGCCATGAAAAATACTCAAAACGTAACAACTGAATCATCAAAATCAAACATGTATATTCTCATTTTTATAAAAATATATATAAACATAAAGGATATACTACTTGAAGATGTTATCTATGTATTGTAGGATTATAATTTTCTGCTTTTCACCTTGAAATTGCTTATACACTTTTCCTATGTTAAACTTAATCTTTGTATTCATCAGATAATATGTATATAACACTTTTAAAACTTGATAGCATTCACAACTCTTACGGAGAAAAAACAGCAGCCCAAAGATTACACTTACAGTTTATTTTATGTGTCTATTTACCTACATGTTTCTAAAGAGCATACTAATACTGCTAATTCATTATTTTTAGTTCCAGACAGTTACTGAATTACTCCCATGTGTGGAAACAATATAAATCCTTTTCTCAGAAACAAAAGTATAAAATCTGAAATGTGACCCCCTTTTTAAGAAGCAAATCAGCTTTAGTGCCAAGCTTTAAATGTCCCATTTGGTATGATAAGAAAAATAAATTTATGACCTGTGAACTAACAGCCACCAACTGAAAGTATTAGAAATTGGTATGAATAAATTTAACTTATTACATAAGTTACACGTATTTCATAAGTTAAATTTTACTCTTCTCATTTCCACAGAATAAGAGGTATGGTTATAATATTAGTTGTGTATGATATTAGTTATATATGATATATGTATTACATTAGTTATATATGATATGTTAGATATATGATTTTTACATATATATAAAGACAGAGGCCAAGATAGAGACACAGAAAGAGACAGAGAGAGAGACAGAAACAGAGACAGATTAAGGACTGTTATCAAATTGTTTTAAAAACCTGTCATTACCCTTCTGAAATCCAAATATCTAAGTTTATATGGAGGCCAAAGTTATGGAAAAATGTTTTAGAAAATTGAGCAAAGTTCAAAAGGTTTGACTAGGGTAGGAGAGAACAATAATTCACAAATTGCATTTACAGTTAATCAGCTATAAAGAAAATAAACATAAAATGAAATCACTGTTTTTATTTCTCCTTTCCCATATTATTTTTTCCATATTCCCTACAAAAATATCAGTATTGGGTTTTAAGTACATTACCCTCTTTTTTTTATTACTTTACTTTGTATCTATCACTAATTCTTTCCCCAAACACTTCAAATAGAACTTTAAAATATCTCTAAACATAATCAGATATATCAGGTAATTTATAAAATACACTTTTCCCTGGGAAAACTCTCCTGGCTCTCCACATAATATGGTTCTAATTTGATCTGGTTTCTCTCTGAGGCTACTATATAGCTGTAATCCTGGATATTATTTTTACAATCATTGTAGAATCAGTCCACTTTTTTGGTTCCCTGGTTTCTGGAGCCTATGTGTCTTCTCAGTTAATTCATTCCCTCATTTTAGTAGAGGAAATCCTCCAAAAGCTTTCTGATAAAGAATACATCAGAGGCACTTTTATTTAAGATCTAGCTGTCTATATCTTCATTTCTTTCATCACACTTAGCTAGTAATTTGCTTATAGAAGCACAGGTTGGATATTATCATCCATCACATTTTTAAAATATATTTTTTAATGTTTATTTATTTTTTAAGGAGAGAGAGCACAAGCAGGCGAAGCACAGAGAGAGAGGGAGACACAGAATCTGAGGCAGGCTCCAGGCTCTGAGTGTCAGCATAGAGCCTGACGCAGGGCTCGAACCCACAAACTGTGTGAGATCATGACCTGAGCCGAACTCAGACGCTTAACTGACTGAGCCACCCAGGCGCCCCTCATCTGTCATATTCTTAAATACAGTGATCTGTTCTAGTTTCCTATGTGTAGTTGAGAAACCTGATATCTATCTGTTTTTGAGATCCTTTACATATGCTTTGTTCTTTCTGTGGTGGCGGTGGTTGGGCTCTCTCCAGAAGCTTTTAGCAAATTCTCTTTATTCCTGGAATTTTGTATTTACTATCATGTACATTTATGTGGCCCACTTTTCATTGAATGTGCTAAGCATTTAGCAGAAAATGTCACTCTGGGAGTGGCTGGCTTTTAGGACAAGAAAATTTTCCTGAATTACATTGTGGATATAGTTCTTCTTCATCTTCTCATCTTTCTGGAATTTTTATTCGTTGGATATTGGACTCCTGTGTTGAGCCTCTAATTATTTTTCTTATTTCTTTTTACTTTCAGTGATGCCTTTTCAACTTTATCTTAAATATTTCTACTATTACGTTCTCCCAAGTATCTCCCAAGTAAAATAATGTATATTTATATATGAACTTTTTCTTGTTTTCTAATATCTAACTTGAAAGGACATGTTATCCTTTTCAAGGCTATAGTTTTTTTTCTTTTTTTTTTCTCCATAGCCTTATTTTTTTAACTTAGGTCTGCTTCATACATTGATTCTTTTTTCCCCCCTCTGATTCTACTTTTTGTTTGGTTGTATATTCATTTTCTTTGTTCTTTTTCTTGTACGAATCTTTATTTAAATGGCTGATGATCATGGTCTCCTCATCACCAACAATGAGGCTTAGAAGTAAAGCCCTTAAAAGCTGCTGTGGGGTTCTGCAAGTTTTGGAATGAACTTGATGAACTGGAAGACTGCACCAAAGGGTGAGTGAGTGCTGAACCCATATTTTCAGTATCTCTGGGTATTTTCTCTTAGGCTGGCTTGTTTTCCCCAAATAATCCTCCAACTTCTGTCTGAGGCCGGGTAGTGGTGGAAGGCATTACCATGGCTAGCAACATTTTGGTGACTGGCAAGATAAAGGGAACTGAGCATGTCACTGTTCATTATTTAGTTTCCATTATTTGCTTGTTTCTGATCCTGTATTGCTGCATTTGTTACCCATCTTTGCCTGGTATTCTCAGAGTCTCTATGGTTATCTACAGAACAGTCGTCTATTCTTCCATCCAGATAAGGGACATGCAGTTGCCTGGCCTGAATAGGAAAAGATTTGAGCAGCTAATTGCTCTGTATGAGAACCTGCATCTATTTTTTTTTTTTTTTTTTTTTTTGGCCCATACATCACCCCTGACGTCAGCACTGCATGGTATTTCTAATTTTTCAGCCTTTTCATTCTTCTGTACTATTAATCTCCTTATAGCTTTACAGCTTTATTTTTTTTTTCCAACGTTTATTTATTTTTGGGACAGAGAGAGACAGAGCATGAACGGGGGAGGGGCAGAGAGAGAGGGAGACACAGAATCGGAAACAGGCTCCAGGCTCTGAGCCATCAGCCCAGAGCCTGACGCGGGGCTCGAACTCCCGGACCGCGAGATCGTGACCTGGCTGAAGTCGGACGCTTAACCGACTGCGCCACCCAGGCGCCCCTAGCTTTACAGCTTTAGATGAGCCACAGATAATTGGTTCACAAACCTTCCTGCTTTTTTTCATCTGCTTTCCATTGTACCAAATGTTGTAGACGTCCCTCATATACTGAATACTTTTTTTTGTCTGCTTATACATTTTTGCCTTATTAGGGGCTTCATAAGGGAACAGAGAAAAGAAAAATATCTATGTTTTATCTATCGTATATATCTAGAACCTATACTTTCTCTGTCTTCTCTATATTTTTATCACTATAGGCTAAATCAATAGTTCTTGATTGATGCCGTGACTACCATCTTGAGATCACGAAAGGAAAATCAAGGCACTCGCACAGAGTTTGACCAGTAGCCTCCACACCATTATACTAAAAAAATTCATAAGCCATGGAGCCATCTACTGCCAGATTGACTGTTATGTACTATAGTAAATGTCCATAGTTTTAAAGCCAAAGTCAGTTGGGTATTCTATTATGAGAAGCTCCAAATTCCCTACTGATATTCTGAACATGCTCATTAATACTTCCAATGCTTAAAATACAATACCAATCTAAAATAGATTGCTTCCAGTCATCTCAATTTAAATCTGGTCCTATTCAACTTGATTTAAATATCCTGGATTGCAACTAAAAGGCATAACTGTTTCCCTGATGTTTTTTTAACTGTGGTTATTTAATCATTCTTGATACAAATTGCAATACTAGACTAATTTAATGTCAAGGTGATGGGAGAAGAAATGAGGTAGTTTTAGGAAAAGTTTGTTTTCTGAGAACAAACTGAGGGTTGATGGGGGGTGGGAGGGAGGGGGGGTGGGTGATGGGTATTGAGGAGGGCACCTTTTGGGATGAGCACTGGGTATTGTATGGAAACCAATTTGACAATAAACTTCATATATTGAAAAAAAAATTTTTTTTGAATAAAAGATACCTCTACTACTGCCATTTTTAATGCTGGAATATCAAACTCCCTTGCCTTAGCTGACACCTGACTACCATTAAAATACCAAATGCCTCCCCCTGCCCCTCCCTGCTTAGCATTCTCTCTCTCAAATAAATAAATAAACATAAAAAAAATAAAAATAAATAAAATGCCAGATGTCAGTTGTTGTGTGGTGGGTTTTGTTGTAGTTTTACTCAGTTAGCTGTTATCTAATTACACTTCCTATCACACCCAAAACCAGAGAGGGTTCTGTGGCTATGAAGAGGCATTGAGCTGTCCAGCTGACTGTATGAAATGCTGAGTGTCATGGATGGGCAACAGGAGAAGAATGGAAAAGTGGACCAAGGTACCGCTCCCTGAGCCAGCCACACAGCACAAATGTATAAAGAAGTTCAGTGTAACATTCAGTGTAACATGTGGAAAATCAGGCTTTTTAATGAGACCAAATCTTATTACTCCATGTATTCTTTCATCAATAGCATATGGCTTTGAACATTCTGTAGGGCAAATGTATTTGTTGTGGTGGCTCAAAAGCCTGAGTTTTTATGTGACTTGGGCTGTCATTAATGATCATATCACTACATTAACCTATGCCCAATAAAACACTCAATAGGGATGTGATGTTTTAATTTCAGCTCTATCTGGGTTTTGCTTTCTAGAATGATCGAAACACAAGTAGTCTAATATATATTACCTTCTCATTGGAAACTATTTTCATGAAGAACTAAGATTCCCAAAATCAGTGGAAAGGTATACCTATAAATTATACAAATAGCTAAAGCATTCACTTTTAATTAAAAAAAAATCCACTCAGCAATATGACTTAACAAGCCTTATTTATACTTATAGAAAGACTACCCAGAGTCTGATAAGGGGGTGCGATTATCCCCTTCCCTTGGTGAACCAATACTCTGAGAGGAAAGGTGTAGTTCCTACCTCTGTAGAACCCTCAGTCTGCCAGTGATGATAGCGTGCGTGTGTGTGTGTGTACGCGCACACACACACACACACACACACACACACACACACCAAGAACACAGGTTTATGGAATAAATTAAATTTGCACTAAAGGAAATCTTTAAGGGTGTAGCTCAAAGTCAGCTATATCCTTGATTTCTTCTCTTCTTTTCGTACATTCATCCCTCCCTGGATGATTTGCTCACCTGATCACTAAGGAAACATGAATGGTTCAGTTACTGAGTGCCAGACAATCTTCTTAGTAGGGACAGAGCCACGTATAAGACCTTCCCAGCCCCACACCGTGAGAGCTGACAGCCCCACAGCATGACAGGTCTAAGACAACTATTTGCAGATGTGGCATGTTGAAAGGAAACAAGAGCATGCCACAGTGCAAGGCTGGGGAGGCTTCCTGGAGGAAGTGAATCAAGCAGGACCTAAAAAGAAGAGTCTCCTAGAGTACTTATTTATGCTGGTTATTTTTATAAATTGCACTATTATTTGGCATCATTGAACATGAATACCCTTACCCTTAGCGTAGGACATAGAGTTCATGACCAAGATGGACTTTCTGTGGCCTTCAGCCTGATTAAATTTTAGACAGGTTTCTTCTTGATCATGGGCCCTTTTTCTTAAAGCATTTTCACCCCTTTGAAATGTAGATCTTCTCCAAGTCCCTTGCCAGTTTTACAACCCAGCAAATGCCTTTCTGAAGGACCTGCGAGTCAATCCCTTTAAAATGTAATCATCAAGAAAGACAGTGCCCTATTTCCCAGTCTCTGTGGGAGGGTAGGTACCTAACTTCAATAAGTATCAATTAGCAAACCCAGATGGCTTAATTATATAGACCACCCTGCCGCCTAATTCCCTCTAATCGTCTTCCACCTGCTTATCCCAGCGCTTAAAAACTCTCCCGCCTTTTATCGTAGCCAAGATGAGTGTAATCTCTTTCCCCTATTCTAACAGTCTTGAATAAAGTCTTCCTTGTCTATTTATTCCAACCAGGGTATTTTTTCCTTGACATTAGCAAGCAGGGGTTGCAAAGAGAACACCACCAGGGAAACTTAAATATTTCTGATCCTCAGTTTGTTCCACTGTAAAAGGAACATTAAAAAATTCCTAGCTTCTTATGTCATCAGAAGCATTAAATGAGATCATGTGGTAAAAGCGTCTTGCCAACTATTGTATGCTTTGCGCATGGGAATGTTACTCTTCCCTCAGCGGCTAAAATAGAACTGAGAGGCAGTGGGGCATAATGGTTGAGCATACGGGCTCTGGAATCAGAGTGAACCTTAGTAAGCTTCATAACCTCCCTTTGCCTCAGTCCTTCTCACTGTAAAATGAGAATAATAGAACTTCCTAGTGTTGGGTAAAATTAAAGGAATTAATTGAGTGCCTAGAATAGTCTCTGACAGTTAATTAGCATGGGTGAAAAGATAGCTATCATGATTAGTATATGTACTAAATGTTCACAGATGTAATTAGGTCTCCCCTCTACTTAACAGCCTCAAGTGGCTTCTCAGTGTCCTTGGTATAAAATCCAAAACTTTAATGTAAGTGATTCTCGCTGTTATGCTATGATCTAGTTCAAATTATGTTTTTTTGTTTTTTACAATTTCATTGAGGAACAACTAATCTGTAATAAACTGCACATGTTTAAAGTGTATGATTTGATGATTTTGAAATATTTACACATTTATGAAACTATTCTTTTATGTAATTTGTCATTAATAGAGCAGGATTCCTTGGAGCTAAGGTTACACTTTGACCTCACTCTAGATTTCTCTCCTTCTTGTTTTCACTCCTTACCCCAATCCAGAAATGTCACCACAGTCCTTCTGGCCTCTCCTTCATCAGCTCTCATGTTACCTCTTCAGAGAAGCCCTGATGCAACATAGTCATACAGCTTCCTGAAATGTTTCACTTATGCAACTTCTCAGAGTAATAAACTCATGTACTTAATATTACATGACTATCTCATTCTCTGGTCTGGAAGCTACCTGCTAAACATTGTATTCTCAGAGCCAACCATGTAATCCTTTGGCACCCAATTGGAAATACAGTTTTCTCACGTCTAATAATGTGCCTATTAACTTTTTGCATGATATTTTGGCCATGCAAATATTTTTAATTTTCATAAAGTTAAACATACCGGCCTTACTTTGGAGGTGCATTGGTCTCTACTGGCCAGGCCCTTCCCATTGTCCTATTTGGCACCACATTCCAGGCTCCAGCCTGGTGTATTGGCCTGGGGGGAAAAAAAAATCCCTGCCCAGCTTTCCCTACTGGGGTGGCCAACTGTCCCAGTTTTTCTGAGACTTTGCAGTTTCCTGGGACATTGGACTTTCAGTGTTAAAGCCAGGATAGTCTTAGGCAAACCAGTACTGCTCCCCACCCAGACTCTCTCAGAGGCAGGGACTCCCCTCACAGCCAGAGGCCTGCTGCTGCCAGTAGCCTTGTTTCTAGGAGAGGGATATTGGTTGGAGATGGGAACAGAGAGAACCCAAGATACATTCAGATCAGGCCACTATCTTCCCAAAAGTAACAGATGCATATACCACTTAGCCCAATGCACAGCATATACTCTGAAAGTATCTGCTGAATGACTAGATGAAAGCCATTTTTTATGCAGACTAAGCCTCACCCACAAGACTTCGGTAGCTCTTTGGAAAGTTACCATGCATTTCAGCACTGGCACCACCCACAGCATGTGGGACTCACAGAATGCTGGAAGATGGATATTATTTTCACTTCTAGAAACAATAGTTTTAGGATGAGATTTAATTAACAGTAAATGATCTATGAAACACATTTTTGGAAATTACATATAGAAAGCATTCTCCTGGGGCACCTGAGTGGCTCAGTCAATTAAGCATCCCAACTCTTGATTTCAGCTCAGGTCATGGTCTCACAGCTCCTGAGGTCGAGCCCTACATCAGGCTCTGCACTGACAGCCTGGGTCTTGCTTGGGATTCTCTCTCTTCCTCTCCCTCTGTCCCTCCCCCCTCTCAAAATAAATAAATAAACATTAAAAAAAGAAGAAAGCATTCTCCCTTTGAACAACAATTCCCTACTCTCCACCACCCTCTTTTCTCCTTCCCTGTCAACCATCACTCACAGAAATATTTCTAGGAGTTTGACTATTTTATATACCTCATTTGTCCTTCTGTGACTGGCTTATTTCACTTAACATAATGTCCCCAAGTCCATCTATATTGTTCAAGGGGCATAAAGTTACAATTACCCAAGATGAATAAGTTCTAGACATCTGCTATACAATACAGTAACTATAGTTAAACAATATTATATACTTAAAAACATACTAAGAGGGTAGATATGTTAACTACTCTTACCACACATACACAAAAAGACAAGGGGACATGAGAAATATTTTGGAGGTGATGAATATGGATATGTTTACTATCTTGATTATGGTGATATGATAATATCACATATTATGTCCAAGCTCATCATATGGTATACATTAAATATGTGCAATTTAAAAAATATTAAATACACCTACATAAAGCTGAAAAAAAAAGAAAAGAAACTTTCTCTCCAACCCCAAATTTCAATATCTGTTTTCTACTTGGTTCCTATACAGAGAAATTTTAATATCTGGACCCAAATGTCACCTCCTCAGTGAACAAGCCCTTCCATCATGAGACACCCTTTATTCATCTGCCTTATTGTCTTAGGGCTCATGTTCTCAATTCTTTGGCTTTTTCCAAGCTCAGGGTGTGCTGTACTCATGTATTCCCAGATACATACTTTGGTCTCCAACCTATACTATATTCTGAATTGTTTCTTTCCTTTCTCAATTACTCCAAATTCAGAGTTAGTATTTAGTCGGTATACCCATATGGATGCACCAGTGGTTGATAACTACCATCTGTTTTTATTAATCTTCTGCTGAACTGACTGTTAAATATTTCCAACAACAATACTGCCATAGTGGCTGATATTCCACAATCTCTCTGCATCCTCCCCCTACCATCACATTATAAAATTCAAATCCATCTGGGATAGGTAAATCACTGATACAGTGTTGATGAAGATACAAACAAGCTATTAAACATTGTTCTTTTTGACCAGATACAATAACAAGTTATTAGGATGGGAATAGGCTGAAGAAAAATAATTAGAAGGGAAAGAAAGGTCAGAAAACCAATTATTATCATTGTATTTCTCATGTCTTGTGATGTCTGACAAATCATAAGCACTCAAATACTTGAATGAATACATGAACAAGTGAATGCATTAATAAATAAATGAGACTTGCTCAAAATAACCCTTCCTTCCTTCAAATTTGTGTCTAGAGATATCCCAAGAATAATATCTAATTGTTCCATTGCTTCAGAGAATGCCTCTTTTTAGAAACATTTTTGGTAATTCATATATTCACTAGGTTCACCTCGACTTTGATATTTAACTACTATTTTTTAAATTTCCTCCTACCTCATATCTTGTGAGAAATTTCCAATAAAGCTCCTATTTACCTGATCATCTCTCATGCTGACTTACTCCTCAGGTAACTTTTGACCTCATCATTTCATTTTCCTCTCTGAACAATTAAGTCTTAAAGCCATTAGGTAAGAGCAAATGTGAAGGGGAAATGGAGCCACAGTAGCTCTGAGTAGGGGGCCAGAGCTCTAGTGTGGTGGAGAGGGTGTCTGCATGGGGGCTGGAGGTGGGGATTGATTATATACTGGTATAGTGAAAAAATAAGTAAATAAATTAAGAGTAATGAGAGTCAACTCGATCACCGTTGAAGAAAATTACAAATACGGAAAGGGGAAAAATTAGAATGCACCACTAAAAATGTGGTGTTGGATTTAAACTGGAAATATCAGTGTGAATCCATATGTGTGGAGAGAGAGAGAGACTGATGGATGGATAGGTGTGTGAATGTGTATGTATATACACAGACACCCTGGATTTGTACACTGATAGGGCCTGGGCATGGTGATGTCCCAGTATCAATAAGCACTTCCAGCACTAGATATAGTTTTCTAAATGTCATGATCTACTTAAAAGGAACAAGGGGTCCTTCCAGAAGTGCCAGGTTCCAGGGCTGGGATAAAACATAAAATGATCCTGAAATATCTTATTGTACCAGAAAATACAGTTCTTAAAAATAGTTGCAGGGGCACCTGGGTGGCTCAGTCGGTTAAGCGGCCGACTTCGGCTCAGGTCATGATCTCATGGTCCGTGAGTTCGAGCCCCACGTCGGGCTCTGTGCTGACAGCTCAGAGCCTGGAGCCTTTTTCGGATTCTGTGTCTCCCTCTCTCTGACCCTCCCCCGTTCATGCTCTGTCTCTGTCTCAGAAATAAATAAACGTTAAAAAAAAAATTGTTGCAGACATGCCTAAAGACACAGGAACCAGAACAAAGGGGCTCCAAACAGACAAAACTAAGGTATTTTGAAATCCATTGAGGAAATAGGAATCCATGACTCCATATAAACATTTAAAAATATGTTAATGTATTAAAGTTTTGGTGAGAAACAGGATGTTTACATAGTCTCAATGTGTCTCCCACAAAATACTTACTAACTTCAAAGGAAAAATGAGAAGTTTTGTAGTAGTTTAGATTGGCAGACTTAAATTTAGACTAATAATCATAGTTAATATGACCAAACACAGGGCACAATTAAATTGTGTGACATGTGACAGGATCAAAAACAACAACAACAACAACAACTCATTACTTTACTGACGTCCCTGCCAAAGATGTATAATCTAATATAACCGTGAAGCAACATCAAACCAACCAAATGAAGTGACATTCTACACAACAGCCTCTACATTCCAAAAATTGATAGAAGGAAAGTGATAAAGTCAAGGTAAGACTGAGAAGCTCTCCAGTTTGAAGAAAACTGAAGGAACATAGCAACTAAGTGCAAACTGTGATGAACTGGATCTTTGTGCTATAAAGGACATTGTTAAATTGGCAAAGATTGAATGAGGCCTAAGGATTATTTAGTGACAGTGTATCAATGTCTACCTCCTGATTTTGTTTGTCCTGGGGTGATGTGGGAGAATGCCCTTGGTTATACGACATATGCACTAAAACCTGCAGAGCGATGAAGTAACATAGCAATGTATGCTCAAACTGTTCCCCAAAATAAAGTCTTCCTGAATTGTATTTACAGCATTTCTGAAAGTTTAAGATTTTTTTCAAATGTAAGATAACAATTTTTAAAAAGATGCATTTGGAGATGCTCCTTCTTCCTGTCTCTCCCAAGGTGACAGCTGGTTTCCAGACCATCTTCCTTTATCCCTCCTCACCCCCACTCCCAATGAAGATGCTCCTGTACCATTTAGGCGTAGACAACTTTTACATAAAATTTGAAATAAACAGCACCAGAGTGGACAAGGGATGATTCCACGGCAGCACAGTCTAAGAGATAACTAAATGCTGGATCATATAACATTCAGTTCTTGGAAAAAAATTCCTCAGCCAAGTATCATTTGTAGATTTTTCTTCTAAATTCTGCTGGCCTCCAATGAACCCCCTGTACCATCAGCTTCTCCTTCTACCGCATTTTTCTCTGTCTGCTCTCACCCTTCCAATGAGTGTATGTATTTATGAAAATCTCCATACCAATATGCCAAATGCCAAACCCATTATGGCCACCCCAGGGTGCTCCATCAATTTAACCATATAGCCCCACTGACATGTATACCTAACTAGCACTATTCCACGAAAGAATTCTGTGGTCAGCTCCCCAAACAAGAGCAACTTCCGCCAGCTCCCCATTTTATATCCACTGTAAAAATGTGATAACACAGTGAGAACTTGGGAAAGTGTTGTTAAATTGAATTAATGTTAAAAGTAGATCTTAAAAGTTCTCATCACAACAAAAACAAATTGTAACTATGTGTGGTGATGGATTTTAACTAGACTTATTGTGGTGATCATTTTGCAATATATACAAAATATTGAATCATTACATTTTGTACCTGAAAAGTTATATATCAATTATATCTCAATCAAAATTCATACATTAGTGAGTTAAAACACTAAAATTTTAGTATTTACCAGTGTGACTAATAGAAATATTTTAACTTCAAATGCACAGAGTTGGATGGAATAGATGCTCTTTCTTTTCCCAGTTTTATCGGGATATGATTGACACTTAGCATTGTAGAAGTTTAAGGTGTACAATGTGATGATTTGATACATGTATACGTTGCAAAATGCTTACTACCCATCAGGTTAGTTAACACAGCCTTTACCTCACATAATTATCATTTTGTTGTTGTTGTCATAATGAGAAAATTAAAGTTATATTCTCACAGCAACTGTGAAGTATACAATACAGCATCATTAAGTATAGCCACCACATTGTGCAGCAGATTCCCGGAACTTCTTCAGGAATAGGACGTTCTTTTGTCTGAAAAGTGATGGAAGACTCAGCTATGCGAACCAATCCATCTCTCCAGTGGGTTGTGATTTTGCTCATTAATTGAGTGGGCAAGGTGAGATAATTAAAAATAGTCAATCAGATTTTTCTAAGATTTGCCCATCGATCATTTTGTATGTGAATTAATTCATCTCTGGGTTTGCTAGTTGCTTAACTTTGACCCTTTCAATTAATGAAATGTAAACATGTGTGCCATCTAATTAATGAAGCCATTTCTCTTGTGAATACAGATATTTCTCCAAATCTTAGATCAATGTGTTTGTAGGCAGGCATTCAGATATTTAAAGTTTTAGACAGTAATTTTGATTCCTAGTGTTAGTACATGAAGTATTTTAGACAATGTGAATTTGGCATTAAATTTGTTAGAATAATAGTTGCCTAGCTTTCATTTAAATTAATTCATAAGAATTTTATCAGTATACTCTGAGTACCGTGGCAGCATTGAGACATAACATCTTTTATATCCAATTTGGAATAATTATGGACTGAAATATTTAATGCAGTTCTGATTTTGTCAATGATGTATCACCAGAGTCTTTTAAAAGTTGCAATAAGGCATGTGGAAAGCAAAAAGGCTATAAGTGCCTTGACTTACAATGATAATGACTACAACACTTTTGCCAAAGTAGCTGTAAATCAAATGTACAATAGCTATTAAAAAATAATAATAATAAAGCATTTGGAAGGGATCTTATACTGTCGCTTTCTTATAGAAGCTGTACATACAAATGAGAAGGAGCCATCCTTGTTGTCTTCAGGGAATGGTTTGTCCCTGAATGGAAAAGATGATGATGTAGGATTGTTTCTGGAAAAATGCTGAAGTTCAGCCTCATCTGGTAGGAGCCAAAGCAGGGCAGTTACATCTGGGACACAGTTAAAATTAGTTCAAAGTAATAAGAAAAATGCAATCACAGAGAACAAATGACATTCCAGGCTGCAGGGCTGAGGAATGTATTTTCCAATTGTGTGTCTATTATCTTTGACTAAAAACTTGTATTTAACTTTAAAAAATATGGGAACATAATATGCAAGCCCTTCTTCAGCAACAGGTTGGGGTGTAGAGTGGGGAGATGTAAGGTGTAGCAGCCACTCCAATGGTTTCAGGCCTTTGTTGCTAGTTTTAACGTGCATTTTTTTCATGTTCTTCAAGAAGAAACATAGTTCTAAGTCTATTTACTAACTTTTCCTTAGGGAGGATACATAATTGAGAACCAAAAATGAATTCATCACAGAAAAAGTCAAAGTACTATATATTAGATTTCAAAAAAATTTAATCAGATAGACTTCTTTTTGGTATTATGTTGCTCTCAAGTGGAATGAGATGTTTCCTTATTTGTGCTGAAAAGATGTTAACTATAATTGACAAGAAATTAAGCTCTACATGTTGTGCCATTCACACAATGTTTTGAAAATAATAAGACCTGTTTGTTTATAGAACAAAGACATAAATTCAGGAAATACTTAAGTAAAAATGCTAATATTCATCTTAATGCTAAATAGCATAGTACAAATATATTCAATTTCTATCCATGAGGTCACTGGAAACAATTAGTACCCTGATGGATCAAACCTGAAGGAGAGTTACCAGAGAAAGCCTGGGGTAGCTTCATCAGAATAGAACACTGGATTCATCTCAGTTGAGAACTCAAGATCATAGCTGGAAAGACAATGGCAGGTGTCACCTAGATTATTACCCAGCAGGATGCAGATCCTACTTGATGTTCCTGGGGAAGTCATCTATATAGATAGAGGTCAGCCTAATTTTAAGGTATCTTCAGAAACCGTGAATGTCTTTCACTATCTTCTTAGATCACGGTCATTATTTAGTCATTTCATCCAACAGACATTTATTGAATACCTGCTCTATACCAGGCATTGTGAAAAATAGTGGTATACAAAAGGAATCAAGTTATAAATAAATAATCTCTGCCCTCAGAGTTTATAGTTTAGTTGGGGGACACCAACAAAAGGAAAGAACACAGAATGATATGTACTGTAAGAGTACAGTAGAAGATTGACACTTTACCTGGTCTTAGCAACAGAGGGGGTCTGGTCAATAATCCTGTTGACAGTTCTTCCAATTACACACTTGGCCAGTAGCTAGGTAAAGTTTAACACATTTACCATTTCTGATTATTTGTGTGTCTGTTAGTTTTTGTTATGTAACATACCACTTCAAGATTTAGGAACTTGCAACAACAACCATCTATTTGCTCACAAGTCTGTGGGTCAACCAGGTGGTTCTTCTAGTTTTGAGCGGCCTGACTCAACTCTGCTTGTCTGGGGCTAGACATTCTAGCGTGGACTTATTCCCATGCCTAGATCTTCAGATAGGTTTCTGGAGTATCTATAATTACTAGTCTCTCATCTTCTAATAGGCTTCTTCATATGATGACCTAAGAATTCCCAAAGGCGATGGAGGGCAAGACCAAATTATCAAAAACTAGTTAAGCCTCTGCTTACATTAAATTTGCTAATGTCCCATGTGCCAAAGCAAGACACAGAGCCAAGTCCAGATTCAAAGGTAGAAACAGACTCCTTCAATTGATGAGTAGAGCTACAAAATAGTCTCTATTACACTTAGTTTAAAAGGGGGATAACTTTGTTGTCAGGACACTGATTTCTTGATAAAAATTTTCAACTCCATATTTTGGATAAAGTTTAAGAACATTGACTTAAAATGTTCTTCTCCAGAAAGTCCCACCTGACCTTCTTGTCTACCATCCCCTAGTAAAAAACTTCAGGCTGAGTTATGTAAACTATCCTTTAAATGCTCTCTACAAATGAGATTTGCTCATCGTTCAAGGCTTAACATAACTGTACTTTAGTTAATTTTTATATTGTGGTTAACAATGTTATATTAGTTTCAGGTGTGCAACATAGTGATTCCATGAGTCTATATGCTATGCTATGCTCACCACAAGTGTATCTACCATCATAAAATGTACTTTATATTCAGGTGTTTCTTATTTCTCTGAATAACTTTTTGAGAGTGAGAGAGATAAACCAAGAAACAGACTCTTGACTATAGAGAACAAATTGATGGTTTCCAGAGCGGGGATGGGTGGGGAGATGGGTGAAATAGTGATGGGGATTAAAGAGGATACTTGTGATGAGCACCAGGTAATGTATGGAATTGCTGAATCACTATATTGTACACCTAAAACTGACACAATGTATGTTAACTAACTGGAATTAAAAAAAGGGGGGGGGGGATAGTTTTTTGGCTCCAGTCCAAATTGTTTGCATCCAAATTGTTTTCAAGGGAGTTGTCTACTATTGATTTTCCTAAACTCAGACAGTACCAATTCACTGTAGTATATATTGTTGCTGTTAATCTTAAACTCACTAGGATTTGATTTAGCTGTTTCTTAAATGCTTACCTTTTCTCGCTAGCTAGAAAGGAAACCCCTTGAGGAACAGAGTTATTTCTTTCATGCTTTATCCTTCAGTATGTTGTCCTTATATCTGTAAAGTCATGTCAGATTAAAGTTTTCATCCATAAAAAATGTATAGGATTTTCATGATTTTATTTGTAAAACTATGCAAAAGGAGATACTCATGAGCTTTTTGTTTATCTCAAAATAATTGACCACATCCTTTAATATTTTGGTTTTTAATTAAGGAGCCCAAGATAATCAGGATAATAGATTAGGTGGCTTAAAAGCCTAAAGAATGAACATTCGTACAACATGGGAATTGGCCAAATGTTGGCAGATAAGGAATCAGATAAGCAATCAGTAACCACTGAGACACTTTCAATAAACATTTTTAGTGAATGTGCCATTTTTTCTCTTGCAAAAATCTTCACCTTGTTCATTTATGGTATTTGCTGAGAATCTAGGACAGAGCAGATGCTATATATTCACGAAAAAAAATGCAGTGTTGGAAGCAAAACAAAAGGTCAAGCACTAACCCTCTGCAAAGAAGTATAACCCCCCCCCCACCATGTGGATATCAATTGTTCTAATTTTTAGTGAATACTGGCATAAAAATATTAATAAAATACCAGAAAGCTTGATAGGTAAAAATTAGTCAATTATCTCCATGCTTTATTTATAAAATACCAAGCATATTGGTGTTTGGAAATATTTGAATCCTTGTAAACTGGCTTGGCTTATATCAGCACAGTAGGCATTGAATAGATATAGACTTTATATCTACTTTCGCTTACTTTGATAACGATATCTCCTTTCTCTTTATTTGAGTAAAAAATCCTTAACTGGAAAGCAGGTGATGTACATGCCTAATCTAGGTTTTTCCATATAAACAGCTATGTGACTATTCTAATCTAATCTATAAATTGGAGACATTAATGCCCATTCCTGCTACTTTATAGAGGAATGAGGATGAAATTAAATAATAGACATGAAAGCATTTTATACAGTAAGGGGAAATTTCACTCTTAATAGTATCGCAGCAGAATCTCTGAGTGCTTCCCCCTGCCTGGCCCCCATTGAAATTTTTCATTCATCTCCGATGCTGGAATCTTCCAATGACTGGCTATGTAGCCTTTGGCAAGTCATTCACCTCTCCAGGTCATATTTTTTTCATCATGTAATTAAGGAAGCTTTTCTAGATGATATTCAGGGCCTTTCTATGCTTTACATTTCTGTGATAAGACAATATACATCTTTAAAAATTTATTACAGCATGTAGTTTGAAAAAAAATAGGAAATAATGTGAACTTCCTTTCCTTTAAATTATGGTCATTTGCAAGATTAGATTAAAAGATTAGATTTATAGATTAATTATATCAATGACTTTCTCTTCAATTAATTATATCAAATGATTAGGTTAGGTATTAGGTTAAAATCAAGCTCCTTATAGTGTCCTACAAGGCCCTTTATTATCTACCTCCTAATGACATCTAAATTTTTTTTAAATGGTCCCCAATTATTTCATACTTCTCTCATTGGGAGGCAGCATTGATATGCCCTCCCCTTGATCCTGGAATGACTTCTTCAACCAACAGAATACTAAAGAGATGGTACACAACCTCAAGGGCAGGATCATCAAAAGCCATACCATTTATGCTTAGATCTTTTGAAATGCTTACTCTCCAGATATTCCCTTTTGGGACCCTCCTTAGAAATAAGCCTCCATGTTGTGGAAAGTCCAGCCACATGGAGAAGACGCATGAATATGCTTTAGTCAACAGTTCCAGTTGGCTCCAAGTCTTCCCAGTCCACGAACCAAGAAGCATAAAGCATAAAGTCTCCAGATGATTCTAAGATGAGGCCTCAGGCATAGTGGAGCAGAAATAAGCCATCATTGCTATCTCCTGGACAAAACCTTGACCCACCAAATCTGTAAGCATAATAAAATACTTGTTTTACACTACTTGCTTGGGGGTGCTTTGTTGTGTAGCCATAGATATAGATTAGCCAATCTCTCTGACTCCTCATTTGTTATGCTCTAGATACCTTGGCTTCCTATGGTCTCTTGACTATAAAAGGATTTTCCTGTCTGATGGCCTTTGTAATTGCTGTGCCCTCTGCTCCCACCCTTTCTACCTTCACCTATGTGTAGTACCTACTTATTATCTTTAGTATTTCAGCTAATGGATCCTCCTAAGAAAGGTTTTTCCTAACCACCTTATCCAAAGTAACCTCTTCACATACCATCACCAGTGCTTTTCATGGTCTAAAATTACCTCATAGATCTGTCTGCATATTCATTATTTATCTTCCTCCTATAATATTCACCATATGAGCAGGATCATATTGGCATCCTGTTCACAGTTATATACATAGCACCTAAAAAATTCTTAGTGGATAATGAGTGGATAATGACTGCAGTACACTGCGTCACTTGCTTGTAGCTCTCCCTCACTGGGTTATGAAGGCACATGGTATGTTTTATGGTAGTCCATTAGGTTGGAAAGTTAATGATGAGGTTCTGGAAGAGGTACTGGATCTATCAACAGACCAGGCATTGAGTTGCAGCTTTGGTACCTACTAGCTTATTACATGAGTTCTTGTATATCAACCAATGCATCAGTGCTAATTTTCTATTTGAAACTTTATGGTATTCTTCTCTGTGTCATAGTTGCTACAAGTATTAAATAGAGTTTAAAGATTTTTATAAGCTGTAAAGTGCTATTGTGAGATATTTTGATGGATTTCCAACTACAAAAACTTAAAGATAATAACAGCATAAACCATTCCCAAAAAAGGGGGAAAAACTAGATAAGTTATAATCATAAACTTTGTATAGCTAAAGCAGAACCCAGGGGTCATTTCATCCAACCCTTTAATTTTATAGATGAGGAAACTGTGATCATAATGGGTTAAATGGGCTGCCTAAAGTCACACAGCAATGATACAGTTGAACCTGAAGCAGAATTCAACCTGGTTGATGGGTTCCAGTTAAGGAAGAAGATTTGTTATCTTGTAATGGGATAAATCTTAAAAATCATTAAAGCATTAAAAAATTTTAAGTCTCCCAGTCTCTTTACAACTTCCAAAGCAAATTTACTTCCAAGAGAAGATTCAATCCCAAGGAGAAATTCAATTTCATGTTTTTATTAACCTGACCACGGACATGATTGAACTTCTTTTAGAGTCATTCCTGATAAAATAGATAGATTACTATGATTGGAAAGTTGCCATTTATGAGTAATATATTGTAAATAAATACTTATTTACAAAAATATACATATAATAAACTTATCTATTATGAACCGAGGATCATAGAAGAGGCCAAATCTTGAAATTAAACAGCCCCTATCATCACCTGAATCTACTTCTACTTATCTGGCTTTACTCTTTTAAATTAAAACTTTGATCCATATTGCAAAATACATATCCCTTTGGGAGCAAAGCACTCTCAAATACAGAGGGTCATCTTTCTACAGATAGAAAGATGGGGGCAAAAAGCAGACAGAGACAATGAAGTCTTGAAGAATTACTTTGTTAACATAGAGAAAAACAAACAAACAAACAAACAAACAAACTGCTTCTTAAACCTGACTGTGGTCACTTCTGTCTGCTAGGAAAATAACATAAATTTTCTATTGGGTCTATAACACAGTGTTCAGGGAATTGATGATTTATGGTAGTTTAAGTTTCACTAATTATTTGGGAGATTGAGAACAGTTGCAGGAAGAGGAAGAGATGAGTACAAAGGGAGAGAGAAACTCCACAATGTATAGGAGGCCACATCACTTTACCATTAGAGTGGACCTGGGGTGAGGTTAATTCCAAGACAGAAAATAGAAGATCCATGAGGAGAAACTTAAGGGAGAACTGGAATTTAGCAGAACCAACTCAGAAAAATCAGAATGTAAGTTGTGGAGGTAAGAAGTCTTCCATTTGCCCCTGGAGTTATAAGAAGCAATGCTGAGGAGCACCTGGGTGGCTCAGTTGGTTAAGCATCCAACTCTTGATTTTGGCTCAGGTCATGGTCTCTCAGTTGGTAGTAAGATCGAGCCCCGCATCAGGTGTGCTGGGTGTGGAGACTGCTTGGGATTCTCTCTAATCCTCTCCATCTGCCCTTCCCTCACTCTCTCTCTTTTCTCAAAAGAAAAAAAAAAGTGGAAGTAATGCTGAGGTTCTACCACAGGTAATATTGAGGTTCAAACTATTTCGATTTAAATCTTAAAGATAAGTTAACTCTAGTGTTGGAAGTTAGCAACCCTGTTGGCCCTCAGTCATACCTGCTTGATGCCTTATTTCATAGGCAAAGTTCAAGTGCTTACTTTACTATTCAACAATAAGAGACATAGTTAAGAACATGAACAGGTATTCATTTCTCTGAACTCTACCAAGTGTGCATGACTCAAATCCGTTTCTTTCAACCTCAAAGGGTAAGTTACTAGAAATGTAGCCTGATTGAGTAGGAAAACAACTAGATAAGAGGCTGTAAGGCTCAGGTGAATTTCCACCTCTTCACTAACCAGCTTTGTGACTTGGACGGGTCACACAGCTTCTCTAGCACTCCCTGTTCTCATCTTTAAATGGAGGATATGGGACCAAATCCATGGTTTTCAAACTTTTTTAAAGTGGCATGCACTGTACTGTGTGCTTAATTAATGTTATATTTTATGGAAATAGTAAGCAAACAAAATTTAGATTAAGATATGGCTTTTTTGTTTTGTTTTGAAAACAAAAAAAAATGGTGGTAGTTAATATTTGATGTGGGAGGAAATAAATTAAAATGTAAAATTCTGACAGTTTAAAGAAAAGTGAGAAAATAATCCCAAGTTTTCAATGTATAAAATCTATTTTTTATTACTTGTTTATTTAAAAGTATGTAGTGTGGGAGGACAAGCACCAGCTTCTGGGGCTCCTAAAAATGGGGCATTGGGGCCACTGGCTCAAAAATAATGCAGTCAGGCTTAACCTTGTCATACCAGTTTATTTCCTGTCTCTTCCTATTTTTCATTTCATACCTCATCTTCAATCTTTAGTACTAATTTATTTTTTTTTTAATTTTTTTTTTCAACGTTTATTTATTTTTGGGACAGAGAGAGACAGAGCATGAACGGGGGAGGGGCAGAGAGAGAGGGAGACACAGAATCGGAAACAGGCTCCAGGCTCTGAGCCATCAGCTCAGAGCCTGACGCGGGGCTCGAACTCACGGACCATGAGATCGTGACCTGGCTGAAGTCGGACGCTTAACCGACTGCGCCACCCAGGCGCCCCTCTTTAGTACTAATTTAAAAGCCGCATAATGTTATTCTGCATTTATCCATCATTAATAAAAGCAATTTAAATAAATCTTTCTTCTTGATTTAGGGGGCACTGGTGAGCACTGTAATGGGTTGCATATGTGGTACGATGTGGTTCTCGAAAGGGTTGAGCAGGGTCATGACTCACCAAGAGATAATCCTTATCCTCCACTGAAATGTAATTAAATCTAAAGCAAAATTGTGTGAAGCCTTTTTGAACATAAGAAACCTTTTCATTCACTAAACCCATTTTTAATTTTTTACATTCATAATTTCATCCCAGCTCAGAAATCTATTATATCCATTTTCCATAGGTATGGAATAGAAGTATGCTGTACTTGGCATCCCAAAACCCATATTCTAATTCTGAATGTACAATGTACTAATATGTAGCCTTGGACACATTGTCCAAGGCTTCCTAAAATCTCAGTTTTCTGCCTTGTAAAACTTGTACTGTGTTTCCTATACAATAAGACAGCTGTGTGGATCAAAGAGATAGTTTATTTGACAAGTGCTCATCAGACTTCTACATGAGCTAAGCACGCTTGGGCATCAATAACATAGCAGGACTACCCAGATGTGATCACCCCCCTTATAGGGCTCACATTCTAGTGGGAAGACATAATATGTCCAGTGAAGATAAGTCCTACAAAGGAAATATAACAGATTAAGGGGCACAGAGAGTAATGGAAGTATGGGAGGTGGTTCATCAAGGGTGGCTGGAAAGAGCCTCTGCAATAAGGGGATATCTGAACAGCAAGGTCTATTTTTGTTACAAATAACAGAAACCTGAATAAAACTAGTTCAATCCCCACTGTCACCTTCAATACGTATATTGACTAACCTCTGAAAAGTCAACTCAGAACCATTATGCTCAACAGTTCAAATCATGCCATCAAATTTTCCCACATTCTCTTCATTGCTGGATTTTACTTTCTTTCTCTTTGTCCTCACTCTCAGGTAAGTTTTCTTATTTTTCAAATCCTGGAAATTATGTTCTCTAGACTTTTTTTTTTTTTAATTTTTTTCCACGTTTTTATTTATTTTTGGGACAGAGAGAGACAGAGTATGAACGGGGGAGGGGCAGAGAGAGAGAGAGACACAGAATCGGAAACAGGCTCCAGGCTCTGAGCCATCAGCCCAGAGCCTGACGCGGGGCTCGAACTCACAGACCGCGAGATCGTGACCTGGCTGAAGTCAGACGCTTAACCGACTGCGCCACCCAGGCGCCCCTGTTCTCTAGACTTTTAAGGCTCACATGTCCTCAGAACTTATGAAGTCAGGAGTAGCTTCCTCCCCCCCACCTTTTTTTTTCTCCAGTAGTTCCAGGCAAAGTCTCAAAGAAGTTTTTGCCTGGCCTGAATCACCTGTCCCTTCCTGAATTAATCACCATGGCCACTAAAAATATTAATGGTGATCTGTAATTAAGATATTTACTTCTAAAGGCAATTTTAAGAGATGTAGGTTTTCTTTTTAATATTTCTTTCTTCTTGTTCTGTTTGTTCATGTTGGTTCTACTCTTTGTTGTGGGGTGTTTTTTTGCTTTTCTAAATTATATGGTGATCCTGAACTTCTCTGATCATATTTATAAATGAAGTACCATGTTGATTATTATAGGTCTGTGTTGTCTTGGTAGTTGTGAAGCTGGTTTCTGCAATAGGCCTCCTTAAATAGGAGTGCTACCTGTAACGTCTAAGTGACCCAGATATTCAGGCAAGCAGCTCTTCTTTTCACCTTTAGGGACAATCTGTTCTGGGGGTAAAACGCTTTCATGTATTTAACCTTCCACCAGAGGTAGCTTTGTCTTTTGTGGAATTCTGCCATATATTTTGGTATTTGCTTTGTTTTGTTTTTGTTTAGTCTTTAAACCCCATGCCATGCGTCCCTCCCAGAGGAGGGAGGGAGTGTTTACTTAGGAAACTCTCATTGCCTTAGTCCAGAGGCACACTCTATATTCTGTGTGATTAGAGAGGGGTAGGGGCATGGTTCACTGGCTGTTCAGCAGGCGATCCTTGAACTATGAAAATCAAGTGTTTGGACTCCTTCTCACATGCTTCATATGTGTTGCTAACAGCTTTAGGCAGAAGAAAGTGAATGGGAGAGAGAAGCAGATAATCTTGTTTTTAAAGCTGGGCATTCTCTGTGTACAGTTGTCCATGATGAGGGTTCTGTCAATGCTCAGGAGCTAATTCTTAACTATTCTGGCCACTGCCTGGGCTGCATTTCTCCAGATTGTATGCTCCCTGGATGCCTGAAAAAACTCATCATTGGAGACCTTGATACACATTCCAAAGTACAAGGTGTGCAGGAGTTGGGGCAAGAAGGAACCAAGTATTGTGACTGGTTTGCCTACTCTGTCTTGGACAGCACCAGGCTCATTACCTAAGACCTGGTAGAATCAAGTGATGCAGCTCTTGGAAATCCCTCTGGCCTACAGGGGCATCTCCTGGGAACATACTCGTTCCCTAACTATTCTCCATTCTACCTCAATTCTTCCAAGTCTCCCCTTCTTTTTGCTTTCTAATATTTTTTTTCTTTTCTACTCTTCCTCTAATCTCTTTGATTCTTGAAAACTCCAAGGCCCAAACAGTCCCTTGAATATCATGAATCCCATTGATGTGTACCCTCACCTAGTTCTGCTGTTCCAGATAGAGGAGGACATTAGTTATAATGGAGCATAGTGAATGCTCTTCCTTGCAGTCTCATCCCCAAGTGCCTACCCACTTACACAGGTATATCTCTCCCCACCCCACTGCCCCCCACACAAGCACACACATGCAGGTGTGCAGGGAGGAATGAGCTCATTCCTTAAGGACCATGGAACAGAACTTTCATACAACTGTGTGACCAGTTTCTCTGAGAGTTTCTAAAATCAAGCGTCTTGCCAAAAAGATAAATTTCCTTCAGAAAATTCACATCTAGTATACAACAAAAATTTCTAATCCTCTAATTAAAGCCACTCTGATCCTTCTTCTTCTGTACTAATCTCATTGGCCTTCTCATGATAAGAGAGAATTCTTCTCCTCCCAGTACTGCCTTGCTTTACAAAGCATCTTCCATTACCTGTTAATGAATGCTGCTTTACTCAAATTACTTCTAATTACAAAGCTTCCCACCACAGTATGAGAGATGCCCTCTTTCAATGTGTTAATTTCTCCAAGATTCTTCTGGGAAGAATAGTTCTCTCCCTCTCCCAAAGTATTTTTCCACTTGATAAATATTTATTGTTTATTCACTAAGAACCAACACTGTGCTAAGTGCAGGAGAGACTGAGAATGAGATAAAGTCCTGTTCCTGGGAGATTAAATTATAGTAGGGGAGATGGATGAGAAACAAGTAAACAAAATTGTAACCGATTTTAATTATGTAAGCAATTACAGATAGTGGTAAAGTTCTCAAGAGGACATACGGAGATAGGGTTGTCAGATGAGGAGATAACTTCTGGGTTAAGATCTGAAAAACAAAATGGAATCAAGAACATGAATAGTTGAGCAGAGGGCCTTTCCAGATCAAGGGAACAGCAGATGCAAAGTACCTACAAAGTCACACACACACACACACACACACACACACACACACACACACACACACGGCATATTCTTGAAAGTGATATGAGGCTTGCGAAATAAAAGTGTAAGGAAAAAGAGGAAAGACGGCATTAGATAAAATGAGAAAATTCTGCAGAGGTCAAATAGATTAGGGCATGGTAATGATTACCTGATTTCATTCTATGTGCAAAAGGAATCTATCAACGGATTTTTAAGGAGAGAGGGGGTAGGTTACAACCTGAATTATGTTTTAAAAATATATCTCTGGCGGTTTTATGGAGATTGGATTTTAGGGGAATAAGAATAAAGCAGGGAGATCAGGTAGGATGTTTTTCCATTAGCTTATTCAAGCAATAAAAGTCAGAAAGAGTGGCATCACAGAGGGCAAGAAATAGAGTGAGTTTAGACATAGATACTCTAAAGTAGAACAAACAGGGCTTCCTGGAAGATTAAATGTGAGTGACAGGAAAGGAAAAATCAAGCATAGCTGAACTGTAACCTTCTCCTCCATCTATATTATTACTGTTTTTAAAGAAGTTTAACCTCTCTGTGCCTTTGTTTAGAGGGAAAAACTTTCAGTCGAGGGACAAATTTACCTACCTCATAAAGTTGTTATTGGTTTAATCTTAGTTAATATGTAACAGTACTTGGCATATAGTGTGTACTTTATAAGTGTTGGCTCCTCTCATTGTTAAAATACATCATTATTATTATAATCAGATCAAAGTGCTCTCTATTTTCCAGTTACCTTTCAATTTTTCCTCATCCTTCCCTTCCCTGTGTTTTAACGCTGTTACAAAATTATTCTTTCCCACATATCTTTTTTTTTCTTTTTTTTTGACATTTCAGTTTTGACATTTTTCTTCCTACAGAGAATAGGAAGATAGATTAAACTTGCATGCTCAGGACACTAGCTTGAATTGGAAGGTATTTGTAATTGTTATATTACTGAATGACATATACTACTCCTGACTCCCAATATGAAGGAAGTAATGAAACATTCTGACTCAAGAAGCCACAACTCCCAGTAATTATATGGATTTTTGAAAAAGAAAAGCACTTCTCACTTGAATGTGCACTAATCTAGCAGAACTAGGTTCCTGTTGGATATGGTGCTGAAGACAATAACTTTTTACCTAATATATTCAGAAAGGTCTGAGATGTAGACCAAGTTTTAAAACAAATGGGCAACACAACTAGGATACAGGTGCCAGAAAGGTTTGACTTGAGAGGTGAACCAAGGAGTAGTAACAAATACTGATAAAAATCAGAGAATACTACAAAAGTTTCAGGACCAGGAAGATCATCCAGCATCATGTAGGGGGCAGTGGTCACCAGATGCTTTTGAGTCTTGATTTTAATGCCACAGTGTATAGGTGAGTCAGCCTTCTTAAAATGCCTACTATGTGTTACATTTCAGCATGCTACACATCCCAATTATCCTTCGTCACTGCTTAACATGGTAGCTCATCTGGTATTTTATTTTCATCTAATACCTCCATTATTCTATTATTATGACCTTCTCTTTCCCAGACCCAATCTCCTACTACCCTGCTTCCTATTAATACATCTAATGATATCTGAACATTTATACTATCAAAAATGGCATAATAAAACTAACCTATTCCCAGAATTAATATTCTGGGTTCATTCACACTGCCTTTTCTGAAACGTTGTTCTCCACAAAGTTTGTCACTTATACTGAAATTATCTCAAGCCTTTTCAAGTTCTACATATGGTCTGCTCTTACTGAATATTCCATAAACACTGGAACTCCACAGGCATTAGCTATTATGTACTATAAAGGTCAAACAAGTTCAGTTGGTTGAAAATACTCAAATATTCCAGATCCCTATTGATTCTGTTTTGCCTTTCATTTGGAGAAGTGTTAGCCCTTCTAATTATATATTTATTTCTCCCTTTAATCCTGTCAGCTTTTACTTCATATATATTTATGCTCTGTTATTAAGTACATACACATTCAGGATTATTTTGTCTTGCTGGTGAACTGACTGTTTTAGCATCATGAAGTGCTTATGTTTACTTCTGGAAATATTTCTTGTTTAAAGTGTACTTTCTCTGATATTAATAGAGACAATCTAGCTTTTTATGATTGGTGTTTTCATGATAATGTTTTCCTACTATTTTAACCTATCTGATGCTATCCATAATGACTGTCTTTTGTAAATAGCATATAGTTAGTTAGGTCTTGCTTTGTTATTTAGGCTGATAATTTCTGCCTTTTAATTAGAGTGTTTTATCCATTTACATTTAATGTAGTGTTGTGGTTGACTATAAGACTACTGTCTTAATAATTGTTTTCTGGTTTTGGTTTTGTTTTATTTTTTCATTTATTTTGAATGTTTATTCATTTTTGAGAGAGAGAGAGAGTGTGCAAGCAGGGGGGTAGGGGCAGAGAGAGAGGGAGAATCTGAAGTAGGCTTCAGACCCTCAGCTGTCAGCACAGAGCCCCACATGGGTCTCAAACCCACAAACCAAAAGATCATGACCTGAGCCTAAGTTGGATGCTTAACGGACTGAGCCACCAGTGCATCCCAATTGTTTTCTCTTTTAACTACCTGTTCTTTGTTGAATTTTTCCTCCTTTCCTGCTTTCTTTTTGATGAAGTGTGCTTTTGTTTAATATTCCATTTTATCTCCCCAATGGAATTTTTGCTAGTGTTTGCTGTGGAGATGACAATATGTTACTTCAAATGATCACTGTCTACTACAAGTTAATTTTATACTACTATACATATAATTCTGAATATTACAACAGTATAACTCAATTTAATATCCCTACATTATCTTTTATGCTATTTTTAAAATACATCTACTTTTTACATGTGTTTTAAACCCAACAATGTATTATCATTTTCACTTAATATAATTATCCCTTTAATAAATTTAGAAGCAAAAAATATATATGTCTTTTATATCCAAACACATATTCACCAGTTCTGGCTCTCTTCATTCCCTTGTGTAAATCATTTTTCTCCAATCTCAAGGACTCCCTATAACATTTCTTGTGCTACAGATAAGCTAGTGATAAATTCTCATAGCTTCTGGGTGGCTTGGTCGGTTAAGCAACTGACTCTTGATTTCCACTCAGGTCATGATTTCACAGTTCGGTTTGTGGGATCCAGCCCCATGTAGGGCTCTGCACTGCTAGCATGGAGGTTGCTTGGGATTCTCTCTCTCTCTCTCTCTCTCTCTCTTTCTCTCTCTGCCCCTCTCCTTCTCTCCTATGTACATGCTCACACGCATGTGTGTTTTCTTTCTCTAAAAATAGATAAACTTTAAGTTTGTGAGTTTTTTTAAAATTATTTTCAACATTAAAAAAAATCCACTGACTTAAAGCTTGCATTCTGATGAGAAACCAGTAGCCATTCTTGTCAGTTCCCTAATAGTATAATAATGTGCTTCTTTTCTTCCATTGCTTCCAAATGTCTCATTTTATCGTTAGACCTCAGCAAAAGAACTAGGATTATACCTAAGAATGGTTTTCTTTGTACTTATCTTACTTGATATTGTTGGGCTTCTTGGTTTTGTGAGCTGATATTTTTTATAATATTTGGACATTTTTCTTCCATTAATTATTCAAATATTTTCTGTTCCAGTCTCTCTCTCCCTTTCTTCTGTAACTTCAACTATACATATAACACTTGATATTGCCCACAGATCACTGAGCATCATTCAACCTTTTCCCTTTCTGTGCTACAGTTAGGATAGTCTTCAAGTTTAAGTTCCTCAAGTTTAATAATTAGGTCTTATTACATCTCCCATCTATAGGTAAGCCTATCCAGTAACCTTGTTTCAGATTTTACTTTTATTTTTCAGGTCAGGAATTTCCATTTCTCTACTGATATTCCCTATTTAGTTAGCTCCTTATTGTGTTTATATTTTCCTATAAAATTCTTAATATATTTATAATAATAATTCTAAAGTCTTTCTCATAATTTGAAGTGCTCTGTCATCTTGTCTGTTTCTGTAGACTTTTTTTATCCTGGTTTTAAGTCATATTTCCCTGCTTCTTCACAAATCTAGTAATATTTGATCACATGATACACACTCTATGTGCCACATTGTAGAGAATATGATTTTGATGCCTTCCTTTAAAGACTTAAGTTTTGATTTGTTAGGAAATTAACTTATTAGTACACCAGCTTCATTTTTTGAGCCTTTTCAGTTTTGTTAGTTAGAATTCCAATGTCTTTCTTGAAATCATAGTTACCCTCACAGCTCCCCATGATTTATTATCTGCAAAATCTATAGTCAGAGAATCATCCTGAGAATGAACTGGTTAATATTTCCTAGAAACATCCAGATAATTCCTCTGCAGAATTAAAAAAAAATTTTAATGTTTATTTATTTTTGAGAGAGAGAGAGAGACAGAGCATGAGCAGGGGAGGGGCAGAGAGAGAGGGAGACACAGAATCCGAAGCAGGCTCCAGCCTCTGAGCTGTCAGCACAGAGCCCTACATAGGGCTCGAACCCACTAATGGTGAGATCATGACCTGAGCCAAAGTCAGACAACCAACTGAGCCACCCAGGTGTCCCATCCTCTACAGATATCTGACTCCCCTTCGTCTGCAGCTTCCTACTTTCTGGTAGCCTGCTCAAAGGCTAGATATCTAGTCTTCTCAGTAATTCCAAATTCTGATCTCTGTCTTCTCAGCTTAGCAAGATGCTCTACTCGAGATAGGCTCCATACCTATGCACTGTGGTCTAAAGTTACCTTCAGGCAAAAAAATCAACACAATTATAGGACTCACCTCCTGTGATTTCCTTATCTCTGGAACCATAGCCCTATGCTGCTTAGTGTCCAATGTCTGAAACTGGTTGTTTCATACATGTTACTTAGATTTTTGTTGTTATGGTAGAAGAACTAATCTGGAACCAGACACTTAGTCACAGCTGGAGTCATAGCTAGAAGCCCTTCTCTTTTGTATCACCCTCCTCATCTCAGGACCCCTATAAAGTATAAAATACTCTGTTCCTTTTATGTTCAATCCATCTTGTTATATGTAAACACCTCCTTATCACAGTCAATAAACACATTTCTGGTCTTTGACTCTCACTGATTGAAAAGTTTCATTTATAGAATCCTTTACCCTCTGTGTTACCAATATCCTAAGAAACTTCAATGTCTACCTAGCAACATAAAAACATCCTGACCCTCAGTTCTTTGTTTTTCTTTAATAGTCTTCTATTCTTCTTCAGGTGTGTGACCCACGTTTATAGCTACTCTCTGCATTTTGTCATCACTTGAAACATATTCTACCTCTTAAATAATAAATTCAGAAATCTGGGTATTCAAACACAGCCTACTATTCTTTTACTAAGCTACTCCCAGATATTTAGTCATTTGACTTCCTTAGAACATCTCGTGTGTGTGTGTATATATACATATCCACTTTCTCCCTACCACCTCCTTCTGACTGAATTTCTTTTGCTGTGCAGGGATTCCATTTTAACAACGTTCTTTTTTTTAAGTTTATTTATTCATTTTTGAGAGAGAGAGGTAGAGAGAGCCCACACAAGCAGGGGAGGTGCTGAGAGAAAGGGAGAGAGAGAATCCCAAGCAGGCTCCTCACTGTCAGCACAGAGCCCAATGTGGGGGTCTCGTGAACTGTGAGATCATGACCTGAGCCAAAATCAAGAGTTGGACACTTAACCAGCTGACTCACTCAGGTGCTCCCATTTTAACAACATTCTTGTCAATACCCTCAGCAACTTCATTTATTTGACATGTTGAACCTTATCGTACCCACCAACCTCCCTCTTACTACTCAGCAATCTGGCAACTATGTCAAATGTTCAGTAATTGCTATTGCTAATACATCTGCTCATTCCAACAGGTATTTATCTGTCTTTACCTTACGTGACCTTAGGCAGTACCTGACATTGCTAATCATTTATTTCCTATAGAATTCTATTTTTTTATTATTATTATTTCTATAAAGTCACATTCTCTGGGTTTCCTTCTGCCCTTTGTGTATTCTTTCCTATTATACTATATTACATGTTTCTCCCCCCATTTTAAGTGTTTTTAAAAATCTTAAAGGCCAATTTAAGGTTCTCTAGAATTCTCCTCTACGTCTTCTTATCCCTATGTGTTCTTCCTGATCTCATTACCCCTGTGCCTCCAATACACTTGCTGATATTTATCAACCTCTGTTTTTAGTTGAAACCTGTCTCCTGAGCACCAGATTGATTCAGCTACTAAAATATCCACAGGAATTTTAGATTCAACACATACAAAAATTAACTCATCTACTCCTGCTTTCCTAAGCTGGCCATCTTATATTCCTTAGCTCAACATAGCACAGCCAATGGGCTCCTGCAGTGAAGAACTCCAGGGAGAACCATTCATTTTGCAGTAATCAAGAGAGGATAATTTACATAAAATAGAACTTAAAAGGTGCCCCCCTGGATTTATATAATATGGTCATCTATCTAACTATCTGAGTCAAAATTCCATTTATTCCTGACTCTTCTCTCCATCACATTCTGTCTTTACTGTCAACTCCAGTCCTATATCTCTCTTAACTCCATCCTCCTCTCAATTTGCAGTGCAACTCTCCCAGTCCACACACCATAATGTTCCTAATTCTTCTACTATGAAGCCCACCTTCTTTACACTATATCTGAAATCTTCATGTGATATCCCCACTTACCAATCAGGCTTCAACTCTAGCCACTTTTTCTTAGTACTCTACAATCTAGTCATACTGAAAGTTTCTTACTTGTGCTACACTTCCTCTTTCCTCTACATTTCTAGTCATGCTTTTCCCTCTCCTTGGAATAATCTATTTATTCTCTTTTAAGAGGAAGGCTTAGCTTAGTCCTCCTTAAGATCTTAGACAAAGATTTGTGTCAAAGCAGTTTATTTACGAGCTGATCTCAGAAGAAATGGTAGGAAAATGGGTAAGACGGGGTATATTATGATTATGTTACCATATGGGCAATGAGAAATCAATTCTACTGGGAATCTTTGGGACATGATGTAGAATAAAATCAGAATAGTCCCACATAAGAAGCGAGGTATCTGAGCTACCCATCCACCATCTCTTGTCCCTCCTTGGCTGAATATTTCCTGAGCATCAGTTCTCCAACCTACCCAAAGACAGATGCAGCAGGCCTGAGAAATCACGATGGTTGAGTATCAGGAGCTAGAAGTAGAAGGTCATCAGCATGCACTAAGAACATATGTGGAAACCCAAATCTTACCACCGATACTCCTTTAATATCCCTTTCCCCAACTCCTTTTGAAGTCTTTATTTATCTCATTTGTAACATTTTAGTGGGAGAAATTAAAATTAAGTGATAAATTACAATAAACCATATCTATTTCAATGTGATTTTCCTAAAACTTAACCCATAGTAGGTACTTCCTGTAACTGACTAACCTCTCTTTTATTGAACAGGGTATTTCACATTTGGTAGCAATAATTACATCTTTTTAAACATTTTACCAGGTGTCACAGAATTTTATTTGCTACTTTATGCCTCATTCAGGTAGAAATATTGGTATTTGGAAATCAATTTGCAGTAAGGTGCAAGTCACTGTTTGAGACATCAAAAGTTAATTGTTAAAACATGGTTTTCTTACATCAAGTAACCTGTGTCTAGGTTGCTCTTTATCATTAACCTTGCATCCTGAAATGCTGTTTCAAAGACTTCCTTTGAATGCTCACATTTGAGAAATGCCAGAAGACAAACATTTATGCTATAAAATAAGTGGAAATGTCATTTTTAATATGTTCCGAGTGCTTGGCACCTATACTGATTAGGTTTAATCATATTGTCTGGCGAGATTTCCTCTCCAGAGATAACTAATTGGAATGACACAGTTGTAACAGTGAATTCTGGGTGAAATAATCAGACATTTTCAATCTGAATGGAAGGCTTTTGTATCAAATGTTGCAGAGCTGAAACATTATGTGTTGTTTCCAGATTTATATATCCCAAAAGGAGTTTAGTTCTCTCTCTCTTTTTTTTTCACAGCTTCCATTTTTTTTGGCAGGAAAAATCATCACTTTCCCCTGCTCCAAACATTTCATGGTCCCCAATTCCCAAAAGGAGAAGTCCCGAGTCTCTATCCTAAAGAGCACTAATGCCATCTTTCTTTTTCTCGTTTCCTATACTTTGCTGGGTAACATTTAGATAATATTTTTGAGGCTCCAATTGATTTTGCATGCCCATCACTGCACTTGGTATTTCACACATACTATCATATTTAACTCTTAGAGCAAAGGAGATAATTATGTATGTGGTAACACATTTAGATTGAATAATGTGTGGAAAGCCTATAGAGATACAACTAGGATGTGATTCCACACCTAACTCAAAACCAGGACCTTTATCCTTTACATCTTAATGACTTCTCCAAAATTCCTCTGAGGGCCAACATTGCTCCAGACATTAACAAATAGCATCTCAATATAGTATTGCAAAGTCCCTCCTAGAACCAGTTTATAGAAGAAAAAACTGAGATACCACAAGATGAAAAAATGTGCCTGAATTATGTAGCCACTAAGGGGTTGAGTCCTGATTCAAGCCATTTATATCTGTATACAAAATCCCTTCTTTTCCCACTCTACCATCTATTCTTTTTATCTGAGAAGTTCTCCCCTATGTCCTTCCCCAGGCAAAACTCTACTTATTCTCCAAGTCCCAGCCTAAATACTACTCCCTGAGTTCCTACCTCTGAATGCTAATAGAACTTACCAAATGTATGCTCATGATCATTGCCTTGTACCATGATGATATGTTAAAAAATACAAATAGGCTGTCTGTAATATATAGAATATTCACACATACACTACCTCATTTGGTCCTCAAATCTGTCTTTGTTATCCCAATTTTTGCAGAATAGATTGAAGTGACTTGCTCAGAAATTGTATGTTGGCTTTGTTGTCAAGTTTTGATTTGAACCACCTAAAAGCATATACTGATGCCCCTTGAACAACATGGGTTTGAACTGTGTTGTTCTACCTACACGTGGATTTTTAAAAATATAAATACAGTACAGTACTGTAAATGTATTTTCTCATCCTTATGATTTTCTCAATAACATTTTCTTTTCTCTAACTTACTTTATTAAAAGAATACGGTATACAATACATACGACACACAGCATATATGTCAGCTGACTGTTTATGTTATTAGTAAAGCTTCCAGTCAACAGTTGCTATTAATAGTTAAGTCTGGGAAGAGTCAAACGTTATATACAGATTATCAACTCGGTGTGTGTCAGTGCCCCTAACTCCCAAGTTTTTCAAGGATCAACTGTATATTTTTGCCTTGGCAAAAATTAGGAATTAGATAATAAATTCCTAAGCCAATGGTGATTCTTACCTCAAGAGTTTAGGAAATGAAGAGGAAGTGGGGACAGTGAATAGAAAAGGTAAAAAGAAAACTAGGAAAACCTGATGACCTGGAAACCAAAGGAAGGAACTGTATCAGGAAGGATGTGGTGAACACTTGGCTCAAATGTCAGGTAGAATGAGGATGGATAATTGATCACTGGATTTGGCAATATGGAAGTCACTGGTGATCATCATCAGATTGCTTTTGGTGGAGGGCAATAAATACCGTTTGAAGTGGATTCAGGGGAGAAGGGGAAAGAGTAATTAAAGAAAAGGACTATAGTTAACAGCTTTCCAGAGAAGCAAAGAATTGGAATGATAGGTGTCATTGGAAAAGACATCATGGGAAGTTTATTTGTTGGTTTTAAGATGGTATAAAAATGACATGTGTGTGTTTTTGGGGAATGATCCAGTAGGGAGTGATAACTTGAGAAAATAGAAAAGAAGGGAACACTGCTGATACAATGTTCTGGATGATGCAAAGTGAAATGACATCAAGAATAAAAGTGGGAGGATTAGCTTTAAATAGGAGCATAGTTAATTCATTTATGTTCACAGTCAAGAAGAGAGTATGTGGAAACAGATGGTGGAAGGAGGGTAGATGTGCTGATGGGAGTCTATAAAAGTTCTCTTCAGGCGGTTTCAGTGTTCTGTGTGAAGTAGAGTATGTGTAGGTTGGAGAAGAAAGAGAGAAGTATGAAAGTTTTGCCTAAAAGATGAGAGGTTGAAGAGATTACCACCCTCACAACCAACACTTAGTAAAATGTTACTGTGCTAAGCATTTTACTGTCATATTTCAGTTAATCTTCACATCCATGGTGTGAGTTTATTACCAGTAGTATTCCCATTTCACAGGTGAGAAAACTGAGTCTCAGAGAAAATACATAACTTACCCTAAGTTACATAGCTAGAAAATGAGGACTTCAATATTTAAGCCTATCCTTTATGACTTGAAACGTGACATGTTTTATTATTACCCCTCCATATTCCTTTGGTTATGCAAAAATCTTAGAAGAATTTAAAAATAAAAATTGACTGTCTTCTTGTGTGTGTGACAGTATATATTTGCATAACATCTGGTCACATAAAATTCCAAAAAATAAGCAAAAGAAGGAAATATTCTAATTTCAAGCACAAGTCCCTGAGTTCCTACTATTACCTCGCTTAATATGGACACTGATATTCCTTTGTTTCAATGTTGCAGATGGTAAGAAGTTGTGATTATTATGGTATTAATTTCAAAGAACTGTACATCCTACTTCCAGCTGTACAACCTAACGTTGTGTTTGATGTTTAGTCGCTGACAACTGTTTGTTTTGAGTTTAATAGTTATGTTGATTAAGTATGTTTTCAGTGGTAAGTAACTAAAGAATCCAAATAAATGTGGCTTTGAAAAGATATATTTTCCCCTCTTATATAACAAAAGCAGTCTAAAGATAGGCATCTTCTAGCATTGATTCAGCATCTCCAAAATATCAGCCCCACATCTCTGATTCCTTTGGCGTTTTTCCCCCTCACGCTTACAAGTTTAGTGCCACAATTCCAGGAATCAAAACCATTGAGGCATAAATAAAAAATAAATATATGCCACCACCAACAGCTGTTCTGTTAACAAAGAAAACAAAGGTTTGCTGAGGAACACCCCTGCGTAACACTCATCTACTCACATTTCATGAGCCAGAAATCCATCACATATCTACCCATAGCAGGAAAGAAGGCTGACAAAACACAACCAAAGAGAAAGTATTGAGAATGTGTGTTGGGATTGTCAAAGAAAAATGCCTACCTCAACAGTCTTTTAATTTTCTAAATATATCATTTTATGTAAACTTCTTTTGAGACAAGTCCTCCCCCATCTTAGGTATATACAATTTGATTATGAAATAAAAGCTGCGAGGCTTTGAATTCTTTTATTAAAACCATCATATTGAATTCTGACCAATATTTGTTACTTAACAAATTTGAACCTTGATTAAATTTTCTATCATAGTGGTGACCCTTCCTACCTTTAGTGTCACACGCAAGAATAATAGGTGCTTTTGAATCTCTATCAAAATTATAAAACTGAGAGAATCATAGTCATGTGACACTAAAAAGGGAACTGTCCAGAAAGGTAGAGAAGATTGAGTAGAGAATATTGGAACATAATAGTAGCACAGCTGTAGAGAAATAGATTTTTTAAATGATCTAATTATGCAATTTTATCTCTTTTTTAAAATTTATACTTTTGCTACTTGCATGATTACCCCCCAAATTAGACTGAAATAGATTCTCAAAATCTATTTGAATATGAATATGAACATATGAGTGTTCTGTGTGCTGGGAAGGGGTGTAATGCAAAAACTAAGAAGGTAATAACTATAATCATAAGCTAACATTGCTGACTTTGAGACAGATGGATAGTTCTAAGGGCTTTATAAATATTAATTCACTTGATCTTTACAACAGTCCATAAAATAGGTGCTAGTAAACCACTCCATTTTGCAGACAAGGCACAGAAATATTGATTAATTTGCCAAAGGTCACACAATCAGTAAGAGCAAAGTCAGGATTAAAACTCAGGAAGTGTGGCTCCAGACTCCAAGTACTAAGCTTTAGATGACATTCCAACAAGGAGATGGTGGTTTAAAACAAGGGACCAGATAACTTAAATACAAGTCTCAATAAGTTTTGGCAAAACAATATAATATGAAAGATCAAAGTAAGAAGCAATAACAACAGCTCCATGAAGATCACAACTAATAAAATGGGCCTTAAGGATGGATTAATTGGTCAGCAGAATGGTTTGAGGTTAAAGTAGTCTAGGAAGAATAGACATCATAAGCAAGAGCAAAAAAACTGAACCTTGAGGAAGCTTGGGTAAAAACGAGGGCCCATCTTTGTCTGCAAAAGGAGTTGGAGGAGGAGTAGGAGATTGAGCCACCACACTAACAGCAACACACTTGGGATAAACAAATCTCAGTCTCCATTCTGCTACTTATATACCAGATGACCTTGGTCAAGGTGCTTAATCTCTTTAGGCCTCAAATGGGCATCAAAAGGCCACTCAACACTGTTGCTGTTTTGTTTTGTTTTTTAAGTTTATTTATTTTGAGAGAGAGAGCCCGCTGAAGTGGAGGGGGAGCAAAGAGAATCCCAAGGAGGGTCTGTGCTGTCAACACGAAGCTCAATCCCACGAACTGTGAGACCATCACCTGAGCCGAAATCAAGAGTTGGACGTTTAACCAAATGAGCCACCCAGGCGCCCCAACATTGTTGTTTGAAAGGTTATATGAGAATGGCATTTAATGTTCAAATCAATTGCAGCCAAGTTTGCGTGGAAAGTAGGTTGTGACCATGTTGTGGAAAGATGTGGATATTATACTGAGGAGATGCCACTAAATTTAGATGTCCAAGAAGGAGAACGAGAAAGTGGCATGACCAGAACTGTCTAGGGCTCCATCTAAAGGCAGGTATAGGATAGACTCATGGGAAGGGCAGGGGTGAAGGATTGAGAAACCAGTTAAGAGTTTACTTATTAAAATAGGTTGAGCTATAATGAGGACCCACATTCTAGTTGGACTTGAAATAAAGAGACAGATTTCAGAAACACTATAGGAGTAGACAAAATTGGTTTCACACTTGATTTAGATGGAAAATAGAGAAAATAAACAAATTCAACCGTGATTCTGAAACCTTAAGCCTGAAGGAATAGGAGAACAACCATACCACCAACAATAAAAGAAAATCTTGATGAAGGAAAGTTCTTCTTGGGAAAGAACATGAATTCAGATTAAGGAATTGGTGAGATGTCCTGGTTAAGCAGGACAAGCAGTTGAATATGTATATCCGGAGCATAGGTAAGAGATGGAGCATACGATAGACTAATCCCCAGAACCAGCGAATATGTTAGATTATATGGCAAAAGGGAATTAAATTTAGAGATGTAATTAATGTTGATAATTGGGTGGCTTTAAAATGGGAAGATTATCCTGGATTATCTGGGTGGGTCCAATGTAATCACAAAGGTTCTTAATGAAAAAGGAAGGCTGAGAGAATGTTGGAGTGATGTGATGTATAAAGGACTCAACCAGCTAAGGCAGGCTTTGAGGATGAGGAAGGCAGGGGTCACGTATGGCTTTCCAGAAGCTGGAAAGGGAAGAGAAAATGATGTGTCTCCTTGAGCCTTCAGAAAGGAACACAGCTGCTAACAGCTTGATTTTAACCCAAGGAGACCTGGATCAGATATCTAACTGATACAACTATAGGATGATAAATCTGCTTCTCTAAATGACTAAATCTGTGGTTGTTTTTTATAATAACAATAGAGAACTGATAAAGAATGATTTTTGAAAACTCAGAATGGAAAAAAATGGCATGAAATGGTATGAGTTCTAACACTTCCTGAAAGTAGCCCATGATTACAGTTTATCAAGAAAGCATGGGCAGTGGTTAGCCCTTTGAATAACTGCACAGATTTCTAGTTCTTGGAACAGATTATTGGAACCTTAGGGACATACAAATTTCATTTGCTACATAGAATCACAGTATGGCAAAAAAGAAGTCATCGATTATTATCTTAATCCAACCCAGGATCCTACTTCTTCCCCACATAATCATGCACGGGCCTCAGCACTGGAAGATAAAGAACCATCTTGGGGAGGAGGAGACATTGATCAAACTCATGCATTTTAAATTAACAACTGAAAGAACAGAAATAGAAAATATAGAAAACTGCAAGTTCTTCCTTTCCAGCAACTGGCATTCTACTTTCTAGAAGTAAGTTTTTCTATAGAAGGGAAACAGATTTCTCTTTTTCATACCAACACAGATTAAATCCCTACTCTACTTGAGTCACTCCCCTACCTATCACATCTCCAACACCCATCCCCACCTCAGAGCATGGATGAGGCCCAGCGTAAAGCAAGTCTAAGTTATGTGGCCAATACTTATACCAGGAAGGTGGTAGGAGAAGGAGGGACCCAAAACCTTCAGTAGAACAGTTAAGGGCAGATGTCAACAAACCAAACTCTGCCACCTTTGAAGTGCAGACTGAGGGTTCTTTCTGCTTATCCAATGGGTAAAAATTTAATTAAACATAAAATACATCAAAATAGCTCTTGTACAATATTAATTCTCAGTGACTGTGCAGTCCAAGTCCAGAAAAATAAAAAGTTTTATAAATGCCCTAGATACAGTCAGACCCCCATTCACAATAGGAATCATAATTTGTAGTACTATTGGGAAAATTCTCAGTGCCTTTTGGACACCAGCAAGCCCACATCTCCTTTTCTGGATCTCTTTATTAATATTTGGAATTCAAGGCTGGGCTCTGGAACCTACTGGTGTCAGAATGTGTATCTGTTGATGTTTACATAAATATCGGGCAAAAATTTACAAATTAACACTTTTCTTTTCACAGGGCATATAAATGTCTAGTCAACAACCCTATACTCACTGGAACTTTAGGAGAGGGTATATGTGAAAATAAAGTATACAGGCTCTCAAATTCTGTGAGTGAATATTCTTTCAGATGGAAATAGAATGCTGACAAACTTTCCTGATGGGAAGTTTACTTATTTTTCTGAAATCATGACAATATCTGACCAGGAAGGAGAGTGCAGTGTGCAGGAAACACATCAATGTATTGAAATGCTGCTTCCCACTGCTTTTCCATCCTTCCTGGAAAAACCTCATGAGCCTCAGTGAATGGCGGATCCATTTAAGACAGCCCATTTTTCCTATTTTCTGGGTTATGTGAGCTATGACTGCAATTCGGTTGGATATCAACACTGTAGGTATGCGAAAGTCAATGGTTCCCTGGCATAAACACTCACAAGATAGGCTAACACTGGCAGTTCTGATGTAATCTACTCCATGCAGCAGCCACCTTGTAGGGCTGTAGCTCTGAGTATGGAACATCTGGAGCCACACTTTAATTGGTGATTGTCATAGCTGCACAGCTGTTTGGAACATTTCTGGCTATGTTAATCATGGCTGCAATGATGCTCATCTGGAAGCAGCACTAGAGAGGCCAATACATGAATATCACAGTGTTGACTTAGAAAGTCACATTGTATATTTCCTCACTGAGCATCATTAAAAAAAATCAAAAGCGCGCACGCGCGTGCACACACACACACACACACACACACACACACACACACACATCAATCTCTAAGCATGTCTGAGCCCAGAAACATTAACAGATCATTTCCTGAAATGTACAACCAAGACACTCAAAATGAGGGTCTATCACTATTGGAGTTTCAGGAAACTCTCTCACTGTAGAAATACAAGGCAAAGGGCTATTTACCTTCTTCAACAAATGATATCTATTAGAGAGAGGATCCCTAAAAAACTGAATGGGACATAGGATACAGGAAAAAAAAAAGGTAATAAGTTCCACAGAAAAGACTAAAACCTCCACACTCTGGATTCAACACAGACTATCTGTTTCTTTCCCTCCATGGGTAATGAATGATCTGGATTCTACAAGCGTTGAGAAAGCTCTGGGCCTAGAAACAGTTACAGTTCCTACTCTGCCACTACCCATTCAGAGATCTTGGGTAAGTCACTTCACTTCCAAGATGAAAGAATTGGACTAGATTATTTCTGGAGCCTTTTGCATCTCTCATTTCTTCCATACAGACATGACTTTTTAAAAGTTACTTTTCTGTAATCCCTCGCTAACAAAACAGAGACAATTCAAGAACCAGGGGAACCATAAAAGAAAGTTCTAGAATAATGACTACAGAGCAGGGCCCAGAGAACACTGAATGCAGTTTGGGATAGGCTACAAGAGGTTTCTAAGGAATATCCAGGCAAATTATCAACTAATGCTTTGAGTGAAGGAGCAAAAAAACCCATAGTGCATAAAGCTGTTGTAACCTGAGGACACAAAACAGCAACCAATACCTCAAATGAAAGCAAATGGAAAAAAATACTATAAAAATTTTTAACCAACAAATGTGTTGATAGCACACATTGTGTCTGAACAAAAAAATAAGTTACAATAATACAGACACTGCTTTTTGACACAACAAAGAAGCTAAAAGATAACTACTGGAAAAACAGAAAGGAGAAATTTAGGATTGCAGTAGGGAAAGGAGCTAAAAGTTTATCCTCATTTCACAAATAGACTGTACATTCTGGAAAATATCAAATTGATAATATCTAAAACTGATAAGAAGTTATAGGATTGGTACAGTATTTAGAATAAAATAAAGTTAATACAAGAATAAACAGAAAAATTAGGGGTGCCTGGGTGGCTCAGTCAGTTAGGCATCCGACATCAGCTCAGATCATGATCTCACAGCTTGTGGGTTCAAGCCCCACATTGAGATTTGTGCTGACAGCTCAGAGCCTGCAGCCTGCTTCGGATTCTCTCTCTGTCTCTCTGTCCCTCCCCCACTCATGCCTTGTCTCTCTCTCTTTCTCAAAAGTTAATAAACAACAAAATTAAAAAGACTGAAAATCGATTCTGGGGAGTAGGGCTGTGGGTTGGGACAAGGAAATGTTATGATTCAGGCTTTTAAAATGATTTGTCTTTTTACATATATCTTACATGATTTTTATATACGATTTGTATATAAATCCTTGTAGGATTTACCTGGAAAAAATATAATTTAATCTGGAAGTAAATAAAAACTTCTCTCTCAATATCAGCAATGAGTCCAAGTTAGAAATATTAACAGACTAATGACCAATTATGGAATTTGATGTTTCTGGGAACAAATGTTTAAAACAATAAGACAATCATGGCTCTCTCATTATGCCATTCATGAACAAGTCACGTGTTCTTACCATGCCCTTTCCTTGATTGTGTTCCCATGGTCAGTATTTGTCTTCTTTCCAGTCTTTTTTGTGCCTCTTCATTCTTTCTAAATTAAAAAAAAAAAATAGCTAATAAAAATCGCACTTATTATCTCATTTATAAAGCATTGGGTTTTATCCAACCACCTCATTTAGTACTTTTAGTAATGTTGATGTGGCATGATGAAATTTGCAAAGCTCTTTTCACATTACATTACTCCATTTATTCTTCGTTTTGGCCATTTATTTGTTTTTTGTTGTTGTTGTTTTAAATTTTATTTCTTTATTTTTGAGAGAGACTGAAACAGCGTGAGTGGAGGAGGGCAGAGAGAGAGGGAGAGAGAAAATCCCAAACAGGCTCCGCACTGTCAGCACAGAGCCCGATGCAGGGCTGGAACCCATGAAACCATGAGACCATGACCTGAGCTGAAACCAACTTGAGCTTAACCTTGAGCTCAACAGACTGAGCCACCCAGGTGGCCCCATTTATTTGTTAATACAACGCATTTTTATTGCATTTCTACTCTAAGTCAGCTACTTTGACAAAAACTGCTGGTAACATAACAACAAGACAGACAGGTGTACTGGCCTCATACAGCTTCACGTTTTCTGTGGGAGGCAAAAATAGAAAGTATGTGTTAAAGATAGTTGCTCCGTTTGTGGTTATTCAACCTTGTGAATGAGATGAAAAAAATAAGCATAGTTTCAAGTTTAGACAGTGGAAGTTTTCTCTGAAAATCTCACTGTTTCTGTAATGAATGCTGCAACTTAAAATATGTAATGAATAAAAAATTCAGCCATAACACCATGATTTATTAATCTCGTTTCCTTATGTAAAATAATGTAGCTAGACTTAGTCTTCCTCTTCTGTTCTTTTCATCTTGGTACCAACTACAAACCACACAGTCAATCCACCAACAGCACTGAAGCTGCCTCATTACCTCTGCTCTGACCAGCAGGTTGGGGATAGGAACCCTTGAACAAAGGTGATCCTTGAACAAAGAGGGGTGAAGGGCACCAAGCATTAAAAAATGTGCAGATAACTTTTGACTCCCTAAAAAGTGTAAACGAATAGTCTACTGTTGATCAGAGCCTTACCAATAGCATAGACAGTCAATTAACACATATGTTATATGTATTATATACTTACTGTATTCTTACAATAAAGTTAGAGGAAAAAATGTTATTAAGAAAATCATAAAGAAAATACATTTACAATGCTGTAGTGTATTTATTTTTAAAAAATCATTTCAACACACATCCTTCTCAAAAGAAAGTTATATTTCAATCCTTGAGCTGGGACTTAAACCCAGGTCTTCTTACTCCAAACCCTTGCCTGAATCCATTCTGCAGTGTAACCTCATTTTCTCACCCATTGAACCCCAAGATTGTCAGTCTTAAAGGACAATGGAAAGAGTTTTTTACCTTCAAACAGCACAGCTTCCTGTGTATGCAGTTGCTCAATAAATGTCTGTTGAAAGGAAATATCTACTACAACTCCTTTATGAAAGCACTATCTGTGAAATGGAAACTACCACTATTTCTTGCTCTTTCCTTATCAATTAAATATATTTCATTTTCCTGAAAAACTAGTCATACCATCTAGGCAGAACTTCTAAAACTTCTAAAAGTCATGCTCCCTATGCCAGAGTCAAAAAATAAATAAGTCAGAAAGCAAGAAAAATGGTCTTTAAAATTCCTTTGGTTCTCTAGAGTTTGCACAAAAATGAGACACAAATTATTTATCATAAGAAATCCAAGTGGGCATTTGCTTTCCTATAACAGCTGAGATACAAACCTATGCAAGATTATCCAGTAACCGAAAATCAGTGGTTAAGAGGAAGTCATGGAGATATGCCCAAACTTGACAAATAAGAATGTTCCAGAGTAAAACTCTAAAATCCTAATGAAAGAATACTGGAGGGGGTACCTGGATAGTTCAATCAGTTGAGTGTCCAACTCTTGATTTTGGCTCATGTCATGATCTCACAGATCATGGGTTCGAGCTGGGAACCTGTCTCCCTGTCTCCCTGTCTCTCTGCCCCTCCTCCACTCATGCTCTTTCTCTCTCTCTCTCTCTCAAAATAAATAAACTTAAAAACAAAAGAATACTGGAGGAAAAAAAAGAGCAGTATTAGAGATAAACATAATAAATAGTTTTTGTTTCCAGTTTAATATGCATTCATTCATTCAAGAAATATTTATTGAGTGCCTACCATAGAAAATGTGGTAGTGTTGAAGATTTAAATATATCGTTAAACAGAAGAATGTTAAATGCATTATTGCATATGTTAATGCTAAATGCTGTTAATTGCATATTGCATATGTTAATTGCATATTGCATATGTTAATGCTAAATGCTGTATTTCTAAATGTAAGAAATACAACCTAAGGGAAAAGTCATACTGAAAAACCTACAAAAGGAAAGGGTATTCTATTAAGTACCAAAAGTAAAAAGAAATAATTACATGAACCTGAGTAAAATGTTTCATTTTCTATTTTTTAGAAATGATTGATTCTTCTTTACAGCTTTATTGAAGTATAATTGGCATGCAAAAACTGTACAAATTTAACAAGTACAACATGAGAAGTTATGACGTATGCCTACCTCCCTGAAACCAACATTACAGCCAAGAATTCACTAGTAATTCTGGATCTGGAGTTTTTACGCTGTGAAGGTTTTTAAGCACAGATTCAATTTCAAATATATGTGTGTGTGTGTGTGTGTGTGTGTGTGTGTGTGTGTGTGCGCGCGCACGTATGTGTGTACACACATATATATATATTCAAGTTATCTTTGTTTTTTTGCCAGCTTTAGTAAAGTGACAAAAAAGTATTTACGATATACAATATAATAATTTGATATACACATACATTTGAAATGGTTGCTACAATAAGTTAATTAACATATCCATCACTTTACATAGTTACTTTTTTTTTGTCAGAATGCTTAAGATTTACTCTTTTTTTTTTTTTTTTAATTTTTTTTTTCAACGTTTATTTATTTTTGGGACAGAGAGAGACAGAGCATGAACAGGGGAGGGGCAGAGAGAGAGGGAGACACAGAATCGGAAACAGGCTCCAGGCTCTGAGCCATCAGCCCAGAGTCTGACGCGGGGCTCGAACTCACGGACCGCGAGATCGTGACCTGGCTGAAGTCGGACGCTTAACCGACTGCGCCACCCAGGCGCCCCAAGATTTACTCTCTAAGCAAATTTCAAGTGTATGACAGAGTATTATTAACTATAGACACCATGCCCATTAGATCTTCAGAACTTACTCATAACTGAGAATTTGTACCGTTTGACCAACTTGTCCTCATTTCCTCCACTCCACATACCATTCTACTCTCTTTCTGAGGTCAACGTTTTTTATTGTTTTTTGTTTTGGGTTTATTTTAGATTCCATATAGAAATGACACCATACAATATTTGTCTCTTTCTTTCTGACCTATTTCACTTAGAATAATACCTTCCAGGTTGTTTGTGTCATTCAAAGAATTTTTCCCTTCATCTAAGTTTTCAAACTTATCGACAAGAAGTTGTTTATAATATATCCCTAGTATTCTTTTCATGCATATAAAATTGGTAGTGACATCACTCTTGTCATTCTTAATATTTGGTAACTTGTGTTTTCTCTCATTTTTTTCCCCATCTGTCCGATGAGAGAGTTATAAATGTTATTGATCTTCTCAAAAAAACCCTCTTTAATTTCACTGATTTTTTTTTCTCTCTACTGTTTCTCTATGTTGGGCTGCACTGATTTCTGTTCAAATCTTCTATTGTTTACTCTGAGTTTAACTTGCTCTACATTTTCTGGTTTCTTAAGCTGGAAGCTCAAGTGTTTTAAAACTCTTTTTCTCATAGGAGTATTTAACTCTATAAATTTACCTCTAGATATTACTTTATCTGCATCTCACAAATTTTGATGTCTTACTTTCATTTTTGGTCACGTCAAAATACTCAGTAATTTCCCTTTGATCTCTTCTTTGACCCCTGGGTCATTTAGAAATGTGTTATTTAATTTCCAAATATTTTCTCAGTATATTTTGGTTACAGATTTTCTAGTCACTGAAGATGCTTTGTATGATTTAAGTCCTTTTAAACTGAGCCTCCTTCTGTGGCTCAGAATATAGCCCATTTTGGTAAATGTTCCACATGCACTAGAAAAGAATGTATTTCATGCTTTTGGTGAGTGGAGAGTTCACATTTCTTTTATTCTTCATGTGTTTCATTTTGGATAGTTTCTATTGATTTTTCTTCTATTTCATTAATCTTTCATCTACATATTTAATATACTATTAATACCTTCAATGCATTTCTCACTTCAAGTATTACAATTTTAATTTTAGAGGTTTTATTAGGGTCTTTTTACATCTTCTAAGTCTATTTAACAAGCTTAGTCTCTTAACTTTTTGGACATATAGAATAAAATTATAACAACTATTTAAATGTCTTTGTCTAATTCTGTCATCTGTGTCATTTCCATATGTTTCTACTGATTGAATTTTCTCATTATGTGTCTTATTTTCCTGTTTTTTTGCCTTGCCTGGACACTCGTGACTGGATGACAACCATTGTGATTTTGATCTTTCTGTTTGCTGGATATTTTACATTCCTGTAAATATCCTTAGCTTTGCTCTGAGACATGATTAAATTATACAGAATCAACTTGATTATTTCAAAGCTTGCCTTTAAAGATTTTTTTTTTTGGGGTGACAACAGAAAAGCTTTTAGTGTAAGGCTATTTTGCTTCACAATTGAGGAAATAGCCCTTTGATGTACTTTACCCAATGCCTGGGTAAGAAGAGCTTTACTCTGGCTGGTGGGAATATGGACACTGTACGAACTCTGAGAATTGTTCCTTTTGTGTGTGTGTATGGAGAGGGTATTTTTCCAGTCTTGGATAGTTTCATCATATATTGTCATTGAGCAATATTCAGCTGAGGACTTGAATGGAACCTTCTGTAGATTTCTGAAGCTCTCCATGCAGCTCTCTTTTCTTCAATACGCTATTCTGTGACCTTGAACTGCTTGGACTTTCTGAACCCCAAGTTCTGCTTCCTGAACTCAAGGAGACCCCATAATCTTCTCACATCCCCCTCCCTGTGCTGCTGCCTGGAAACTCTCCCAAGAAGTAACCTAGGCAATTGTATTACTCACCTCATTCATTTCCTCTCCATCTGCTATCACTGTCCTGTGTCACTTGATGTCCCATGTCAGAAAACCATTGTTGCACACATTTTGTCCAGTTTTTTTATTGCTTTGAGGTGGGATAAATCAGGCCTCCATATTCTCTCTTAGGCAGAAAAAAAATGAAGATGCTTGATCACTCATTTGTTTTACAATTGGACTTCCTTGATCTATTTTGCAATTTACCTTATTATCTCATATTCTATGACTTCAAAACAATTTTATTTCTTTTTTGTTTTTCAGAATGTCTTTTACTTTTGTATCACCACTGCAAGCAAGAATTTAGTCATCAAGGAGCTGAAAGGTCTGTGGTTACATGAAATGCCATCTCTTAATGAGTTTGTTACAACACCCTCATTGGTATTCTTAAACAGTACCTATGAGGAACGATTTCAATGAATATCAAACTGTCATCAATGATTTGAGTAACAGGAAATATTTGGTATGACATGGAGAAGATCTGTGGGGACATAAAAGCTGGCATCCGGTGTTTTAGTAACTCTCAGGTTGTTTGAATTAGGTTTTTGTGGTTAAAAAGAACAGAGCCTTGGGGCACCTGGGTAGCTCAGTCAGTTAAGCATCCAACCTCAGCTCAAGTCATGACCTAATGGTTGGTGAGTTCAAGCCCCAAATCGGGTTCTGCACTGATGGCATGGAGCCTGGTTGAGGTTCTCTCTCTCTCCCCGCCTCTCTCTGCCTCTCTCTCTCAAAATAAATAAACTTTTTTTTTTTAAAAAGAGGCTTTCTTAAATTAACTAGAGTAAAATAGCGATGGTAGTTATTATAACAATCAATATGGTAGACAGGAATCAAATGGAAATCATCCAAGAAGAGATTTAACACTGAAATTCATTGAAACAAACTAAAGCCAGAAACTGGAATATGGTCTCATGGCCCTTCATCTATGTTTTACTACTATTACATCACTATCCCCTCTATCTTCCGTTGTTAAATATAAAATATATTTAGGTATATTCTTGCTGCTTATTTCACCATCAGCCAGATTTGTTGTCCTCTATTCTCTACATGTGCTTCTCTATCTTAAAGTTTCTGCTTACTCAGAGTACTTTTCCTTTCCTTTATTTAGGCTTTGGATAACATATATACTCTAAGTTTCATCCGTGCTCTGTAGATTGTTTCATTTCTACTCCCCACTGCTTCAAGCTACTTTATAATTAACAATGGAAGTATGCAAGAGTGAGAATCCCATTGACCTAACTCATCTTTTGGCACAAGACCATGCCAAAGTTGACAGTTTAACCATGAGTTGGATGCCCAGTGATCAAGTATGCAAACATTTAAAGCTTCAAGATATGGTAATCCCGATAACCTTCTTAGTAAAAATATAGGTGATATAACTTTCTTTAAAAAATGCTGTGACCCTAACAAGCACTGTGATTCACAGATCTGGTACAGATATGGAAAAACAATTTGGGGGCAGAATCAAAAACAATGGGTAGAATTTACAAGAAAATAGATTCTGGTGTAAAGAAATGACTGTCTGAATAAAGTACTATTTTGGGATGTTTTACTTGAGATCCAAACATGGCATAGGGTGGGATCTTTAGGGTTAGCCTTGACATTTTGATTTTTAAGTACTTCAGATTATATTAGAATCATCCCAAATCACTGGAGTATTTTCCAACTTCTATAAAAGAAACTTAAATGCTGACGTTTCTCCTAAGACTACAATTTGGAGTGGAGTCAGCGGTGGGGGGGGGGGGGGAAGCTTTAAGGACAGGGTTTCTAAACACTTATTAGTCTTTTCTAGCTTTATCAAGGTTAATTATTCAATATGACCAGAGGGCAGGATGAATCAATTCTAGACATTTTGCAAATAGCAAAAAGTCTCAAAATGGTTCCTCTTCTGAAATTTAAATGTGAACTAAATATTTTTTTTACCCTTACAGTTTTTATAACTAGAAAAGCTTCCAGAAAAGCATCTGATTATAGTTGTCACCCAGTAGTCTAGAAGGCATCACTCTTTCATCAATGACATTTTTCCCCCCACAATTGTAATTGTTAGGCAGTCAACATCTACCTTCGCCAAATGTCTGAAATGGTAGATAAGGGAAAAAGGTCTCACAAAATAGGGTAGTATCTTCTTAAATGCATAATATTATGATCTGTGAGATTATTCCTAAAACTAAATCTTTAGACTCTGAAGCCTAAACTGGCTACACAGAAGAAACTTATTAGACATTTATATCAAAATATCCCTGTTGATCATAACCCATTTGGAGCTTTTTAAATGTAAAAGCTGTTTTTTAAAGAGTTATCCAGGGGCGCCTGGGTGGCGCAGTCGGTTAAGCGTCCGACTTCAGCCAGGTCACGATCTCGCGGTCCGTGAGTTCGAGCCCTGCGTCAGGCTCTGGGCTGATGGCTCAGAGCCTGGAGCCTGTTTCCTATTCTGTGTCTCCCTCTCTCTCTGCCCCTCCCCCGTTCATGCTCTGTCTCTCTCTATCCCAAAAATAAATAAACGTTGAAAAAAAAATTTAAAGAGTTATCCAATAGGTAGAGTGGCAAAACTACAAGGAAAAAAAAAAAACTTTGTAAATGAGAATTTTTTTTTTTAATTTTTTTTTTCAACGTTTATTTATTTTGGGGACAGAGAGAGACAGAGCATGAACGGGGAAGGGGCAGAGAGAGAGGGAGACACAGAATGGGAAGCAGGCTCCAGGCTCTGAGCCATCAACCCAGAGCCCGACGCGGGGCTCGAACTCACGGACCGCGAGATCGTGACCTGGCTGAAGTCGGACGCTTAACCGACTGCGCCACCCAGGCGCCCCTGTAAATGAGAATTTTAAAATAGTCCTATCTTCAGGCAAATGTTTGCAGAAATCCTCTTATACTGAAAGAATTACTAAAATGAAAAAAAATGAGCCTATATAGATATACACTATTCCTCTAGGAGTAGAACAAATGTAATATCCAGGCATTGGCAGGTCATGAAATTAAAAGTAATTTTGATAGTTAACTATCCAGAAACAGAAATCTAAATTTGAAACACAGCTGTAATCACTCTATGGAAAAATCTCTTAGTATTAAATACTTGGCAAAGTGGACAGGCTGACAATGTAGTAAAATCCTTGCATTAAATTCACTATGTTAGCCCTGATGGAGATTCAGGCATCATTAGATTTTGGTGCATATTTCTGTTGTCTTGCTTTAAATAGAAGGTTATGCATTTATTTCACACAATTTGTTTCAATGGTTACAGTTTTAACTCTGGTTGTTGCTCTAAAAATTATCTAGTAATTTAATAACTTCTCATTGAGAAATTTGATTGTGAAGACTTAGTTTGTCACCATGAATTGTGTGACTTAAAGAGACTTATCCTTTTACAGGATTCTCCTTTGTGTAGGTAGAGAAACACATCGTATCACTGTATTAGTGTGGTCATTCATATGTAGATGTCATTATTCTTCCCATACTTCTCAAAAGTTTTTGAGGAAAGCAGCAACAGGAAAATTTGTGAGAATAAATATAAGATAGGATTTGTAAAAGTTCAATGGCAACTATGAAAAACTGTTTATGTATATGCTACAAAAACAATACCCATTAAAAAGGTTTAGACACATGCACTACTTTTTCCAATCTGGAATATTTTCTTTAAAGCTGTATCAGTTACCATTTTGGTTTCTCTCTTCTCTTACATGCAAACACCAACACAAGTACCATAATCACTTCCAGCAGAATGATAGGTTTTTCTCTATTATCATTCATAACTTCTAAGTTGTTCTCAGTTTTAATAAGGAATCAGAGACACAGCACCTAGGTAGTAAATGCTAATGTATAACTTTCTAAAAGGTAATAACATGCCTCTCATAAAAATGTAAAATGAACATATGTCAAAGATTATTTAACTCATTAGCTAATGGAGCAAGGTTAAACCTGGTTCAATAGAATTTAAGGAGCTATTTAATAAAGGAATAGAAGATAACATTGCTGAATAAGACACAAAACTGGTTAACGTACAATAAGTTAATAAACCGTAAACTTTGTGATTATCTATTCTACTGGAAAGAAATTATTTGCATCTCAACCCAACATAAATCTACCAATTAATCTCTGTCCCTTAGAGTTATAAAATGGTCTAGTCAATAGAAAGTCAATCAAAGGGACAAACACTGCAGTGAAAGAATGCCCAAGAATCTCGTCATTTCCAAGTTTTCCTAACATTTTGACAGTGACCTGAACATAGCTGACATTTGTTAAATAATTGTGGAGTTGGATGAATGGAAAGCAGGTGAATCTGAAGTTTTTCATATCATATTGTTGGGATATCATTGGTCAAAACCAGTTCTGATTAAAGGCCATGTGACTGTCGTCAAGTAGGCTCTGCTAAACAAACAGCTGATCAAAGAGGTCAATGGACACAGAACAGAAGCATAACTGCTTTCTGAGCAAAGTTGGGTAAAGAGTGCTGGGTAACATATAAATATCATTGCTCTTGTGAGGTTCTAAAACCTTGAAAGAGCCAAAGGCATTTTGAAGGCTTCTGAGATTACAAAGTACTGTTTGCACTTACCCAGTGAGGATACTCATGAACTCTCCTATAGATTGGGGCTTCTTTTTAAGTTAAATGTTGTGAGAGACAACGGATCAAAAGTTCAGATTTGAGCACAGGTTGCCTCAAAAATTGTGTTTGGATTTATGTCTGGGCTATTTATATTTTTCCTTCTTATAATTGAATCTTGTTTCGATTTTCAGAGTTTGCACCCTGAAACTCAATTTACCTTCCCCATTTGTAAAGGTAAGCCAAACAGTAACTTCTTTTTTTGTTGTTGTTAAAAATTTTTATTTTGAGAGAGAGAAAGAAACAGAGAGAGAGCGAGCGAGCAGGGAAGGGGCACACAGAGAGGGAGACAGAGAATCCCAAGCAGGTTCTGCGCATCAGTGCAGAGCCTGACATGGAGCTCAAACTCACAAACCATGAGATCATGATGTAAGCCAAAATCAAGAGTCAGTTGCTTAACTGACTGAGCCACCCAGGCACCCTGCCAAACATTAACTTCTGAAAATTTCTGTCATTAAAAAAATTAATAAAATTGGATAATTCTATGCAGATTGTTTAAAACCTGATTTGTTTTCTTAAACACCAACTGTGAAGGGGTTTTTTCTTCTCTACTATAAACAATAATATGAGTCCTCTTAGAGTTCAATCTTAGAGTCAAATTCTAGGATATTTTGAGGGGTTGAATTTCTCTAAATATTGTTGGAATTCTGTAATATACTTATAGGGTAAATCTCTGTATAATTTCTAAGTTAAATAATGAGTATAATTTTAGAATATTTGAAACAGAATACCAATTCATCCAGAATTTTTTTTTAAATTTACTCTCTCACCAGGAATGTGTAAGAAGGCTTAATCCTGTTGTCAATTTGAAGGCTAGAAAGAGATACTTATATTTTGTTTTTAATTTTCATATATATGGGGGCGCCTGGGTGGCTCAGTTGATTAAGTGACCAACTTTAGATCAGGTGATGATCGCATAGTTTGTGGGTTCAAGCCCCACACCAGGCTCTGCGCTGACAGCTCGGAGCCTGAAGCCTCCTTTGGATTCTGTGTCTCCCTCTCTCTCTGCCCCTCCCTAACTTGTGCTCTGTCTCTCTGTCTCTCTCTCTCTCTCAAAAATAAATAAACACAAAATTTAATTTTAATAGATATGGTTATCAAGAGGATAAAACATGTTCAAGTCATTATTGATTATAATACTGTTTTGAGTAAGAGACATCTTTCATTTGTCCCTTTAGAGTCCTTTTCTCCACTTTACCTCTCTGCCCTGTGCGCTAGGATGCTGTCTCTTATAGAATGCATCAATAGCAAACCTCTTCCTCTGCATCTAGCTGCATTTTACTAAGGGGAGGCACTGGCAGAAGATGGGATGATGGGAGTAACAGTAAGCATTTATTCCCAGTCACCTTTCCCCTGCTTACCATGTATTGGATGTATCCGTTTAAGTAGTGCAGCCTGTAGGTATGTCTCCTAGAACCCTTTAACTGAAATGGTGTGTCCATCCCCCGTTGCTAAAGATGTCTCTTGTCTACAGAATTGGCCTTGGCCAAATGGGGGTCACTTTGCCAAGGAAACTATGCACAAGTTGTCCCCTCCTTCCCTCAGGTAGAATCAACTCTGGGGAAATTAGTACCCCAGAGCTTCTGATAGGATCAGATTGAAGATTCTCTCCCACTAAAGCCATATAATTGCTTAGCATTTTCCTTCTCTCTATTCTTCTTCGGTTCTATTCTGCTTCCCTCACTTTCTCCTAAGAGCACTCTCACAGTAAATCAACTGCACAAGAATCCCTGCCTCAGGCTCTGCTTCTAAAAAGCTAGACCTAATACAATTGATACCAGGACTGCTGTACCAGTCTGATTGGTACTAGTCTATTCTTTTTTTTTTTAATTTTTTTTTCAAAGTTTTTTTATTTTATTTTTGGGACAGAGAGAGACAGAGCATGAACGGGGGAGGGGCAGAGAGAGAGGGAGACACAGAATCGGAAGCAGGCTCCAGGCTCCGAGCCATCAGCCCAGAGCCTGACGCGGGGCTCAAACTCACGGACCACAAGATCGTGACCTGGCTGAAGTCGGACGCTTAACCGACTGCGCCACCCAGGCGCCCCAATACTACTACTAGTCTATTCTTTAAGAGCAGATTCTAAAAATGAATTGGATCTCCTGTCATGAGAATTCCATCACTGGTAGTAGGTAAATTATTCATGGGCCATGGCATGCAATAGCAGTGCAATTTTTAAGATTTCACCTCTGGTGAGGGAGCGCCTGGGTAACTTTGGTTGGTTAAGCATCTGACTTTGGCTCAGGTCATGATCTCACTGTTTGTAGGTTCAAGCCCATGTCGGGTTCTATGCTGACATCTCAGAGCCTGGAGCCTGCTTCAGATTCTGTGTCTCCCTCTCTCTCTGCCACTCTGTGGCTTGCGCTCTCTCTCTCAAAAATAAACAAACATTAAAAAAAATATTACAGGGTGTAGGAGGATGCGGGGCTCACTGCATCCTGCTGATCACTTAGATTCCACCCATATCTGCCTAAATAACCCAGAAAACCACCAGAAGACTAACAGAATGGACTCTCCGGAGCCAAACGTAGACAAAAGGCCCATGGAAGAGGGTAGGAAGGGCGGAGAAGCGGTGTGCGCTACACGGACTGGCAGGAGGGAGCCCGCAGGAGGGAGCTGGGGCGTCGGAGGGGCAGCCCACCTGGCAAGGCAGAACCCCCTGGTCTGGCTTGCAAAAGTGGAGGGGCCAGATGGAGTGTGTTCTGACAGCCAGCAGGACTTAACATCTGGATTGTTATAAGTCAAGAGCTCTGCTTTGTGAGTGGGAGGGCTGGAGGACAATGGGACAGAGAGTTGTTGAGCCCCAGAGGACAGAGCTCAGCTCGGCGGGGAATGAAGGCATTGGCCAGCGCCATCTCCCTCATCCATCCCCCAGCCAAAATCCCAAAGGGAACCAGTTCCCATCTTGGAACTTGCTTGCACCAGGCAAACACCCAATGCTGTGCTTCTGTGGATCCATCCCACAGATGGGTCTGCCTCCCTCCCGGTGCCACAGGGCCCCTTCCACAGCAGACCACCTGAGGCAAAGTGAGCTGAGCCTGCCCCTCCCACCCCTGTGGACCTTGCGGATCCCCACTGGACAATATGCCAGATCCCATCAAAGCAGAACCACAAGCCTGGCAGTGTGCAAATAGCCCAGACAGGGGCCACACCACTCCACAGTGAGTCCTGCCCCTGGGAGAGGGGAAGATAAGGTACACACCAGTCTGACTTTGGCCTCAGCAGTGGGCTGGGGACAGACATCAGGTCTGACTGCGGCCCTGCCCACCAACACTAGTTACACCACACAGCACAGGGAAGTGCCCAGCAGTTCCATGCCACTCCAGGGACTATCCAAAATGACAAAACGAAAGAATTCTCCTCAAAAGAAACTCTAGGAAGTAGCGACAGCTAACGAACTGATCAAAAATCATTTAAGCAATATAACAGAAAATAAATTTAAAATAATAGTCATAAAATTAATCACTGGGCTTGAAAAAAGTATAAAGGACAGCAGAGAATCTATTGCTACAGATCAAGGGACTAAGAAACAGTCAGGAGGAGCTAAAAAATTGTATAAATGAGCTGGAAAATAAAATGGAGGCGACCACAGTTCAGATTGAAGAGGCAGAGGAGAGAATTGGTGAATTAGAAGGTAAAATTATGGAAAAACAGGAACCTGAGGAAAAGAGAGATAAAAAAAAAACCAGGAGTATGAGGGGAGAATTAGAGTACTAAGTGATGCGATGAAACGCAATAATATATGTATAATTGGGATTCCAGAGGAGGAAGAGAGAGAGAAAGGGGCTGAAGGCATACTTGAAGAAATAATAGCTGAGAACTTCCCTGATCTGGGGAAGAAAACAGGCATTGAAATCCAAGAGGCACAGAGAACTCCCTTCAGACATAACTTGAATCGATCTTCTGCACGACATATCATAGTGAAACTGGAAAAATACAAGGATAAAGAGAAACTTCTGAAAGCAGCTAGGGATAAACATGCTCTAACATAAAGGGAGACCGATAAGACTAGTGATGGATCTATCTACTGAAACTTGGCAGGCCAGAAAGGAATGACAGGAAATCTTCAATGTGATGAACAGAAAAAATATGCAGCCAAGAATCCTTTATCATCAAGTCTGTCATTTAGAATAGAAGGAGAGATAAAGGTCTTCCCAAACAAACAAAAACTGAAGGAATTCATCACCACTAAACCAGCCCCACAAGAGATCCTAAGGGGGATCCTGTGAGACAAAGTACCAGAGACATCACTACAAGCATGAAACCTACAGACATCTCAATGACTCTAAACCCATATCTTTCTATAATAATACTGAATGTAAATAAACGCACCAACCAAAAGACATAGGGTATCAGAATGGATAAAAAAACAAGACCCATCAATTTGCTGTCTACAAGAAACTCATTTTAGACCTGAGGACACCTTCAGATTGAAAGTGAGGGGATGGAGAACTATCTATCATCCTACTGGAACTCAAAAGAAAGCTGGAGTAGCCATACTTAAAACTAGACTTTAAATTAAGGGCTATAACAAGAGATGAAGAAGGGCATTATATAATAATTACAGGGTCTATCCATCAGGAAGAGCTAACAATTATAAATGTCTATGTGCTGAATATGGGAGCCCCCAAATATATAAAACAATTAATCACAAACATAAGCAACCTTATTGATAAGAATGTGGTAATTACAGGGGACTTTAATACTCCACTTACAACAATGGATAGATCATCTAGACACACGGTCAATAAAGAAACAAGGGCCCTGAATGATACATTGGATCAGATGGACTTGACAGATATATTTAGAACTCGGCATCCCAAAGCAAAAGAATATACTTTCTTCTCGAGTGCACATGGAACATTCTCCAAGATAGATCACATACTGGGTCACAAAAGCTCCCTTCATAAGTATACAAGAAGTGAGATCACACCATGTATACTTTCAGACCACAATGCTATGAAGCTTGAAATCAACCACAGGAAAAAGTCTGGAAAACCTCCGAAAGCATGGAGGTTAAAGAACACCCTACTAAAGAATGAATGGGTCAACCAGGCAATTAGAGAAGAAATTTAAAAATATATGGAAACAAATGAAAATGAAAATAAAACAATCCAAACGCTTTGGGATGCAGTGAAGGCAGTCCTGAGAGGAAAATACATTGCAATCCAGGCCTATCTCAAGAAACAAGAAAAATCCCAAATACAAAATCTAACAGCACACCTAAAGGAAATAGAAGCAGAACAGCAAAGACACCCCAAACCCAGCAGAAGAAGAGAAATAATAAAGATCAGAGCAGAAATAATATAGAATCTAAAAAAAACTGTAGAAAAGATCAATGAAACCAAGAGTTGGTTTTTTGAAAAAAATAAACAAAATTGATAAACCTCTAGCCAGGCTTCTCAAAAAGAAAAGGGAGATGACCCAAAAAGATAAAATCATGAATGAAAATGGAATTTTTACAACCAATCCCTCAGAAATACAAGCAATTATCAGGAATACTATGAAAAATTAAATGCCAACAAACTGGACAACCTGGAAGAAATGGACAAATTCCTAAACACCCACACACTTCCAAAACTCAAACAGGAAGAAATAGAAAGCTTGAACAGACCTATAACCAGTGAAGAAATTGAATCAGTTATCAAAAACCTCCCAACAAATAAGAGTCCAGGACCAGATGGCTTCCCAGGGGAATTCTACCAGACATTTAAAGCAGAGATAATACCTATCATTCTCAAGCTATTACAAAAAAATAGAAAGGGAAGGAAAACTTCCAGACTCATTCTATGAAGCCAGCATTACTTTGATTCCTAAACCAGACAGAGACCCAGCAAAAAAAAAAAAAAAAAAAAGAACTACAGGCCAATATCCCTGATGAATATGGATGCAAAAATTCTCAATAAGATACTAGCAAATCAAATTCAACAGCATATAAAAAGAATTATTTACCATGATCAAGTGGGATTCATTCCTGGGCTGCAGGGCTGGTTCAACATTCGCAAATCAATCAATGTGATACATCACATTGATAAAAGAAAAGATAAGAACCATACAATCCTGTCAATCGATGCAGAAAAAGCATTTGACAAAATTCAGCATCCTTTCTTAATAAAAACCCTCAAGAAGGTCGGGAGAGAAGGAACATACTTAAAGATCATAAAAGCCATTTATGAAAAGCCCACAGCTAATATCATCCTCACTGGGAAAAAACTGAGAGCTTTCTCCCTGAGATCAGGAATAGACAGGGATGTCCGCTCTCACTGCTGTTGTTTAACATAGTGTTGGAAGTTCTAGCATCAGCAATCAGACAACAAAAGGAAATCAAAGGCATCCAAATTGGCAAAGATGAAGTCAAGCTTTCGCTTTTTGCAGATGACATGATATTATACATGGAAAATCCGATAGATTCCACCAAAAGTCTGCTAGAACTGATACATGAATTCAGCAAAGTTGCAGGATACAAAATCAATGCACAGAAATCAGTTGTATTCTTATACACTAATAATGAAGCAACAGAAAGACAAATAAAGAAACTGATCCCGTTCACAATTGTACCAAGAAACATAAAATACTTAGGGATAAATCTAACCAAAGATGTAAAAGATCTGTATGCTGAAAACTATAGAAAGCTTATGAAGGAAATTGAAGAAGATATAAAGAAATGGAAAAACATTCTGTGCTCATGGATTGGAAGAATAAATATTGCCAAAATGTCAATATTACCCAAAGCTATCTACACATTCAATGCAATCCCAAACAAAATTGCACCAGCATTCTTCTCAAAGCTAGAACAAGCAATCCTAAAATTCATATGGAACCACAAAAGGCCCCGAATAGCCAAAGTAATTTTGAAGAAGAAGACCAAACCAGGAGGCATCACAATCCCAGACTTTAGCCTCTACTACAAAGCTGTCATCATCAAGACAGCATGGAATTGGCACAAAAACAGACACATAGACCAATGGAATAGAATAGAAACTCCAGAACTAGACCCACAAAAGTATGGCCAACTCATCTTTGACAAAGCAGGAAAGACTACCCAATGGGAAAAAGACTGTCTCTTTAACAAATGGTGCTGGGAGAACTGGACAGCAACATGCAGAAGAATGAAACTAGACCACTTTCTTACACCATTCACAAAAATAAACTCAAAATGGATAAAGGACCTGAATGTGAGACAGGAAACCATCAAAACCCTAGAGGAGAAAGCAGGAAAAGACCTCTCTCACCTCAGCCGCAGCAATTTCTTACTTGACACATACCCAAAGGCAAGGGAACTAAAAGCAAAAATGAACTATTGGGACCTCATGAAGATAAAAACTTCTGCACAGCAAAGGAAACAATTAACAAAACTAAAAGGCAACCAACGGAATGGGAAAAGATATTTGCAAATCACATATCAGACAAAGGGCTAGTATCCAAAGTCTATAAAGAACTCACCAAACTCCACACCCGAAAAACAAATAATCCAGTGAAGAAATGGGCAGAAAACATGAATAGACACTTCTCTAAAGAAGACATCTGGATGGCCAACAGGCACATGAAAAGATGCTCGACATCACTCCTCATCAGGGAAATACAAATCAAAACCACACTCAGATATCACCTCACACCAGTCAGAGTGGCCAAAATGAACAAATCAGGAGACTATAGATGCTGGCGAGGATGTGAAGAAATGGGAACCCTCTTGCACTGTTGGTGGGAATGCAAAGTGGTGCAGCTGCTCTGGAAAACAGTGTGGAGGTTCCTCAAAAAATTAAAATAGATCTACCCTGTGACCCAGCAATAGCACTGCTAGGAATTTACCCAAGGGATACAGGAGTGCTGATGCATAGGGGCACTTGTACCCCAATGTTCATAGCAGCACTCTCAACAAATTATGGAAAGAGCCTAAATGTCCATCAACTGATGAATGGATAAAGAAATTGTGGTTTATATACACAATGGAGTACTACGTGGCAATGAGAGAGAATGAAATATGGCCTTTTGTAGCAACGTGGATGGAAGTGGAGAGTGTGATGCTAAGTGAAATAAGTCATACAGAGAAACACAGATACCATATGTTTTCACTCTTATGTGGATCCTGAGGAACTTAACAGAAGTCCATGGGGGAGGAGAAGAAAAAAAAAGAGGTTAGAGAGGGAGAGAGCCAAAGCATAAGAGACTCTTAAAAACCGAGAACAAACTGAGGGTTGATGGGTGGTGGGAAGGAGGGGAGAGTGGGTGATGGGTATTGAGGAGGGCACCTTTTGGGATGAGCACTGGGTGTTGTATGGAAACCAATTTGACAATAAATTTCATATTTAAAAAAAAATTACAAAGAGATTTCACCACTGGTGAAAAGAGATTGGGAAAAAAGTGAAAGGGAATATACTATCGGGGACTATCTCATGCATTTGACAAGTATAAAGGAAAAAGTATAACAACTGTGATACTGAACGTGTGTTACTAAGTACTATTGATCCATTTAAAGTAAAAATGACAAGACGGGTTTAGTAATTAGCAATGTAAAGTACAAGGGGTCCAAAGGGCCCCTTTGACTTAATTATAGAGATTCCCCCATCTCCTGCAGTTGGAGAACAGATACAACTAAATATTAGGCAAAGGATATTATTATAAGAGTAGCAGAACCTCAGAGATGGCTATATTTTCAGCTTCAGTAAGTCTCTTATGCCAAAGCCAGGGCTCTAATAGAAAAGGGCTACAATAGTGATATTGAGATGATAGATACACTTGAAGTGACCCCCTTCCCTTTTGTTGAAAGATAAAGCCTTGCCCCCTTATACAGAAGTCTCGAATGGGTCAGGTGACTTGTAACCCAATGCTTGTCCTCCTCAGGATTCCTTCACCTCTCCTCCTGGTTACTGGACTCATACTCGGAGTCAAATCTCAGCATTACCTCGTTCTGCAAAGGGGTAAGAGTGAATATAAGTATATGAGCTTCAGGATATGGCTAATATACTGTGAAGAACCAAACGATTCTATCTAGGAATGAATTCTGAGAGTACTAGGAGGTGAAGATATGTAACTGGATAAGGAAGAGCTTGTTAATATGGGACCACTGTTGTGACGCAGGATGACACCCTGGCAAGAGCCCCAGGACAGGAGTCTAACATGCTGCAGCAATGGCTTTTGGAAGCTTGGAAAAAGCAGAAGTACAGAGGCCAAAACTGCCATAGCTGCCCATGGAGGGAAAAAGAAAAAATCAGAAGGCTCAGAAAGTGAGCCTTTAAAAAGAAATCTACTATATAAGACAAAAACAAAAAGCCTCTGCTAACTACATTTTTCAGGAGGATCTCAAGTGCATTCCATTCTATTTACAAAGGTGATAAGGAATGTAGAGGAGAGGGGTGCCAGCATCAATTAGAAGTCTGGGGTGCCTGGGCCAAGTAAGCAGTACTGACACCAGGAGCTATCATCACAAACTGGGCTCTCTCATAGCAATGGGTATGATAAGATGCTGGGAAAAGGGGCCAGGTGGCAGCACTTAGCTATCAGAAGCAAGGTGGGCATAATTACAGTTGGCAAGACACGCAGAGTGGCAGCTGGAAGGCCTCACCTAGAGAGATGAATGGAGATGGTTAATAGAATATGGTGTCCTCAGGAGCATGATAAACAACCAAGAAGGTTACTTTTTAATATGAAGAATACAAAGAAACCAAGAATAGTTGGGCAGAAAGCTGAGGCCAGCTGTCCACTAGAAAGCCATAATCCCCTGCACCATTTCTAGCCCTAAGCAGTCCTAAGACCCAGAGCCAATCAATTGAAAATACGGCTGCATCCCAAGGAGGAAAGACTCTACAACAACATGGCAAAAGTATGTCATAGTGACTTTCCCCAAAGGCCCTAGGACTTTTTATTTAGCCATACACTAGAGAAAGGAGAATAGCAGATCTTTTGAGAGTTGTTGGACACAGCGCTTGAGTTGATGCTACTACAGTTAGAATAGAGATGTGTGGGTATCAAGTCAGATGATGAAGAGAGTCCTGGCTTGTGAGTCACTGGCAGAATCTTCATGTTGGCCCTCTGACTTGTAGATTCTTGTGTAGCTCTGAGTTTTGTACAGTTTTCAAATGTATTATAGACTAAAAATAAAAGGAATGGGGAGTACCCAAAATGTAATACAACAGAAACAAATATTTGAAATGTACAGCATATCCACACTGAAGAAGACAAAGGAAGGGTTCAAGTAATTTTTGCACATAAAAATGGACAAGATGATATTCTGTGTCTCTTAATACAATGTGGCAAGAAGGACACATCTCTTCTCTGGTGTTCCTATCAAAAAAAATAAAAATAAAAAAAAATAAAAATAAACCTAATCACAAGAAAATATTCGACGACCCAATTGGTTTATATATTCAAAAACATCAAGATCATGAAAGATAAAGTAAGTATTGAACTTTTTAATGTCATCTGGATTAGATTCTGGACCAGGAAAAAAAAAACAAAATTGTTATTAAGGACACTACTGAGACATATGGTGAAATTTAAATAAGCCTCTGATAAAAGCACTCTGCCAATGTCAATTTCCTGATTTTGATAATTGTACTGTAATTACAATACATGTATTGAGTGAATTGAGTATTTAGAGGTAGGGGGCATTATGTCTGAGAGAAAGAAATTATGGTAAAATATTTGGGTAATCCGGGTAAAGGATATATGGGAATTTGTACTAATTTTTCAACTTTTCTGTAAGTCTGAAATTATTTCATAATAAAAACTTAAATACATGCAAAAGTTCTAATTCTTTAAAGGAATATAGTTTTTAATTCAGAGTGGCATTTATACTTCCATGAGTATTTTGTTTTCAGTGCTGAACGGTACCTGATGGTGTCATAATTATACTGAAAAGTCTTTCAAATTCTCTCTCTATTGAAATGACTTAGCATCCCAAGGGGAAAAGAAAGTATAGAAAACAGGAAGAATAATTTCATTATATTTGCCCCTTTGCTTTAAGCACGTCTGATATAGGACACAGACCAATGAAACAAACCCTAGGTATTCCTGTGCTTTTCATGGGGTCTCTAGTACCCATTCTGATTTGATTCTATGTTTAGCTTTTGACTCTTGTATCCAAATTCCATACAGGCTTTATTTACTATTCCTTACATTTAGTGTTTTTGTTCCCATTCATTCACTCAACAAATACTTTCTGACCACACAGTAGGTGCCAAACACCTGGAATAGAGTCTTAAAAGATTGACACACAGTTCTCAAACTTCCCTGTATGTGACTTTAATTTCTCTCCAAAACCACAGATGTACCGTCAGTTCTCTTGATGTGTTCTAATTTGAGTATCTTAAGGAGGATACTCTGCTTTAATTAACTCTTCAGAGCCCAACTCTATACTCACTGATCGTATCTGGTAGAATCAGTCCAGTGATCTAAAAAGGAGAGGTATGAATAAAATAAGGTTGGGTAATTATTTCAATGAGATATCCATCTCCCCACTAATCTGCCTGACATGCTACTTAACAAATTTAAGTAATCAGAGAAAATATTTATGGTGTATGAATGCATGGCAACCCATGCTAGTAGAAAACAATTTCAAGCTAAAATCTACACAAGCTAGTGTATTTTAAAGTGAAGAGTCAAATAGGTGTAAAACACTAAGGAAATATAAAACAGCAAAAAATATTTATTTTCAACTTCATAATATTGGAAACTAATATTGGTCATGTCCCTAGGTTTCCTTTGGGCAATTAGGAGGAATTTAAGCGATTTAAGATTGAGGATGTGTGGTGAATGAAAAGAAATGGTTTTACTCAATTCAGTTATGACCTTCCCAAGATAGTTTTAACTTATCGCTCTGCCCAACAGAAGAATATTGATCCCCAAACACTAATGTTTTTTCATATTGTATATATGTAGTTCAGAAACCCGTCTTATTCCAAAATAGATTATTCCATCTTCCTTACACTGAAGAGTAACGCTGAAGAGTAACAAGGTCTTATAAATGAATTTTAAAAAATAAAACAAAAATTGAGTTTTAAATTATATAATTGCCAGAGTTGAAAAATAGTTGGATTATTGATTAACCACCCAAGTTGTAAAAAGCACAGTCATTTCTTTTCCCAAGAATCATAAATTAAAAGAGTTTCAGTTAATGCTAAAATAATGACAACAAACTTTGATATCATCAGCAGCACCTCGTCATTCTGTAGCATTGCAAGACCCAATAGGGTTCCTGTATTTTATGAAACAACATGTCTAGATCCTGTCTCCTGGCCATCTGACTCTGCAATTGTTATAGAAACAAATCAGTAAAAATATCTCTAACCCAACTGACAGCAAGTTATGTTCCCTAGATTCTTAAGTAAATTATATTTTTGGTTAATTCAGATGAAAAAAGAAACATAGGGCTAAATTCAAGAAAACTGGCATTTTTCTGGAATTTGGGGATTTTACCACTGCTGCCTTTGACAAATTCATAAAACCCTGCTTTTTAAGCAGGATTATGGATGCAAACACCTTGTATTCATTCCCCTGGTATTGAATTCAAATGGTTAGTATAGAAAGAAACTCTAACAACAAATTCACACATTATTCTCAGAGGACCAAGGACTCATAAAGTCACCATGTCTAGGAGACTTAATTCAAACCTCTCAAACTCTTTTTCTTGAATCCTAATATTAGCTCTTGTCAAGCTTTATTTCTCCAGACACTTAAATTATTGTGACCATGTCTCATTCTGACTTTCTGATTTTGCAAAATTCTTGATCTCTTAACCTTGGGTTACCTCAAGGTGCAGTCACTGGATTTCTTCTTTCTCTACATACATTCCCTTGGGACCTCATACAGTTTTGAAGCTTTAAATATCATCTGCATACCCATGCCCCTGAATTTATGTCTCTATTGCATTCCTCTCCCCAAACTCTAGGCTCATTTATCCAATGCCCACTCGACATCTCCACTTGAATACTTCATGATTATCTCCAAGTGAACATAGCTGAGATCCTATTCATAAACTGTACCCTCAAACCTGCTGTAGCCTCATTCTTACATATTTCATTTTAATAATAATTCAAGCCAAGACTCTTTCAGAATACAAATTTTAGGGTGATCTTGAATCTACTTTCTCCCACTTTTCATCCCATCTATTAAGATCACATGCATGATCTCACTTCAAAACATATATATTCAAGACAAACACCACAACCATAATTGTTGCAGACAATCCCATTTATGATAGCAGTAAAAAGAATAAAATACTCTCTCAATGAAGTGATAGATCTATACACTTAAAACAATAAAACACTGATGAAAGACACTGAAAACACAAATAAATGGAAAGATATCCTGTGTTTATAGATTGGAAAAAATGGTATTGTTAAAATGTCCACTCTACCCAAAGCCATCTAAGATTCCTTTAGATGGTATTGTTTACAGAAATAGAAAAAAAAAAAATTCTACAATTTATATGGAAGAGCAAATAGAGAGTCCCATCTTACAGAAAATAGGCTCTCCAGCAGAAACCACCACAGGAACCAGTGCCTGGCAAGAAAAATCTGAACTTAATTGACAAATTGCTGGAAGCTCAATGTGGACAAGTCTGAAAGTTAAAACCTCCATAGGGACCCAGTCGTGGGGGGGGGGGGGCACAATATTGTAAACTTTACCTCTAGAAGTTTGACAAGGTACCACAGTAAATACCAGAGAAAACAATGCTTCCAAAGGGGGAAGGGGGAAATGTAGTCATTTTTAAATACATCAGAACATTGTTCTTTTTCTTAATTTTTCTTAAAAAAAATTTTTTTAATGTTTATTTCATTTTTGAGACAGAGAAAGACAGGGCATGAGCAGGGGAGGGGCAGAAAGAGGTGGAAACACAGAACGGAAGCAGGCTCCAAGCTCTGAGCTGTCAGCACAGAGTGGACATGGGGCTCGAACTTACAAACCGGGAGATCATGACCTGAGCCGAAGTCGGACGCTTAACCGACTGAGCCACCCAGGCGCCCCCCCCCCCCCGCCTTTTTTAAAGTTGATTTATTTATTTGAGACAGAAAGAGACACCGTGAGTGGTGGAGGGGCAGAGGGAGAGGGAGAGAGAGAGAATCCCTAGCAAGCTCCACACTTCTAGTGCAGAGCCCAATGCCGGCCTCAAACTCACAAAAACATGAGATTGTGACCTGAGCTGAAACCAAGAGCAGGATGCATAACTGGCCACCCAGACACCCTCACTCTTTCTTCTTAAATAAGAACTAACCTCAGGGGAAACTAATTGCCCATACTATCATTGTAACTATGTTAACCTGTTGCACTTTAATCAGAGCCTAACTGAAATGGGGGAAGGAAAATATTCCACTCCAGGACTCTGGTCTTTCATGTGGGAAAAGGAAAATACTGAACTCCAGCCCATTGTAGCCATCCTGTCTCACCTATGGATGGGGCAAGAAAAAAACTAAGAAACACTTGTGAAGTTCACAGTCCAGAAGCCATATACTCATTAAAGACTGGGACCTAATCAGAGGACTACAGATCACTTCCTCTCCGTATTTCTCATTGCATTGCTCAAGGCCTAGTAGAGCAGTTCCTTTTGGCCAGCGCATCACATATGACTACTGTAAGGTTAGAAAACATTTCTCTTCTTTCCTTCTAGGTTCTTTGGCTGCTTTAATGATTAAATTGACAGAAGAGGAATTAACAGGAGAAAAACTAATTTAATTTCATGTGTACAAGAACCCCAAAATATGAGTCTGAAAGAACCGACCAAAGCAGGCAGACTTCATGCCTTTTAGACTAGGAAATACTTATTTGTGAATATCTAACAAAATAAAGAGGTTTGGGCTTGGGGTAGCAAATTAATGAAAAGTAAATTCTGTTTATCCAGCCTTCTCAGCCTTGAATTTCCCCTCTCTGTGGTTCTAAGAATGCCTTCTACCCTCCTGGTATGGGAAAATATGTTCACATGGGAGATTTATTTCCCATTTTCAGGGGGACAAAGAAGCGTCAGAGTGTCCTTCTTGCACCAGCTGTTTCTTAAGCCAGTTTAATTCAAATGAATCAATATGTGCAAGTCGTATGTTTTGTGGCAGCATATTTTTCTCCCCCTCACTATCAACAGAAAAATCACAAGCATACCAAAAGGCAAGGAACACAATTTCAAGAGACAGAGCAAACATCAGAACAGGATATGACAGGAAACTGAATTACCAAACTGGAAATTTAAAACAACTATGATTAATATACTAAGGACTCCAATGGAAAAAGTACAGCACACAGGAATGCATGGGCAACGTAAGCAGAGAGATGGAAATCTTAAGAAAGAATGGAAAAGAAATGCTAGAGGTAAAAAATTCTGTAACAAAAATGAAAACTGTCCCTGATAGGCTCTTTAGTAAACCAAGCATGGCTGAGAAAAGAATCTCTGAGCTAGAGGATATAGCAATAGAATCCTCAAACACCCAAAAGCAAAGAGAACAAAGACAGAAGAAGGGAGAGAAGGAAGAAAGAGGAGAGGGGAAGAAGAGGAAGAAGAAGAAGAAGAGGGGAAAGAGGGGAAAAAGGGGAAGAGGAAGAGGAAAAGGAGGAGGAAGAGGAAGCTTGGAGAAGAGGTCTACAGACTATAGAACAATGAAAAGGGTAGTTTTCTACTCAAACTCCTTTGACAGTGTTGCCTAGGAAATCCTACATAACCTGACCCCATTACTGATCTGAATTTATCTCCCTCCCTCCGCTCCATCTAGCCACTCTGATTCCCTGCTGCTCCTGGAGCACTTCCTGTCTAAGCACACTTCCTGTTCTCCTTGCCTAGGTGCTCTCCCCACAACAATTAGCATGGCTCATGCTCATACTCTTTTTTAAATCTTTTCTCAAACTTCACTTTCTTTGAGATGCCTAATCTGACTACACTATTTTAAAGTGCACCTTCTCTCTTTCCCATTTCTAATTATACATACTGTTTTATTTTTATCCATAGCATTACTTCATAAGTTAGTAATTACTTAGCATGTGTATTTCTTTTTGTCTTCCCATTAGAATATAAAGTACTTTCATCTGTTTTATGCACTACTATGTATGTAGCACTTAGAAAAGTGCTTGACAAATAACAATAAATATTTGCTGCAGGAATAAATGTAAATATTTTTTATGTGAAACATCCTTCTCATCCCTGTATCAGCCTCCTGGCAATTTATCCTCTTAACATAACTCTCATTCAAAAATGGGGATATGCAGCCAGTTTTACTCAGTTTAGGTCAGTAGAGAAGAGTTAAATTGCCACCCAGAAAAGAAAACATCTGTGCCTTGAAAATATCAGTATCCTCACTGCATGAGGTATTTCCCTTACTTGGGTCCTCCCCAAGCTCCAGCCATTCATCATCAGTTTATTTCCTACTACAGTCACTGCCTTTCCTTCCATCTTCTCAGCTCTCTTCTCTTGCTGCCCTCCCAACTCCCATATTTCTGTTAACTTATGTAGTATTTTACTACCTCTTTAGGTACTGTGTTTCTCTAGATCATGCCTTCGGTGCCACTTTGTCCACAATTACAGGGGCTGGTCCAGAGATGTTCATAATCAAAGGTAGTTCTCTCCCCAGGAAGAATTCAGGTGCAAGCAATTTAAAATATGACCTGCTTGGGGCGCCTGGGTGGCTCAGTCGGTTGAACGTCCGACTTCGGCTCAGGTCATGATCTCGCGGTCCGTGAGTTCGAGCCCCGCGTCGGGCTCTGTGCTGACAGCTCAGAGCCTGGAGCCTGTTTCCGATTCTGTGTCTCCCTCTCTCTGACCCTCCCCTGTTCATGCTCTGTCTCTCTCTGTCTCAAAAATAAATAAACGTTAAAAAAAAATAAATAAAATAAAATAAAATAAGACCTGCTTTGCTACACAAGTTGACACCAGCAGTACAAGGAATTCTGGGAATGCTTTTTATTTCAGGTTTCTCTGGAGCACCAAAGTGTAGATATGGGCAGAGGAGATTTATCTTCCCAATGAATCAGGTTGTCAGAATTACTAAAAAAAAAAAAAAAAAAAAGGAAATCTCAATACAAGATGTCCTTCAAGTGTAGCCCGTACCACACTGACCTTGAGAAGGGTTTATGGTATATGACTAGGATTTATCAGCTTTGTAAAGAAAAGTATTTGCTTTTATTTTTTTTTAAGTTTACTTATTTATTTTTGAAAGACAGGGAGAAAGAGAAAGACAGCATGAGTAGGGGAGGGACAGAGAGGGAAAGAGAGAATCCCAAGCAGGCTCCTCATGGTCAGTGCAGAGCCCAAAGAACTTATGAACTGTGAGATGATGACCCGAGCAGAAACCAAGCATCAGATGATTAACTGACTGAGCCACCCAGGTGCCCAGGAAGGTATTTGCTTTTGAAAGAAAATACCAATTAATACAGATAATGATATTTTTTATTTTAAAAAAATATATGTTTTATTTTTGAGAGAGAAAGAGGAGAGAGCTAGTGGGGGAGGGGCAGAGAGAGAGGGAAACACAGAATCCAAAGCAAGTTCCAGGTTCTGAGCTGTCAGCACAGAGCCTGACACAGGGCTTGAACTCACAAACCGTGACATCATGATCTGAGCCAAAGTCGAATGTTTAAATGACTCAGCCATCCAGGTGCCCCAATTATATTTTTATTTTAAATTTAAATTAATCTTTTCTAATGAATTATTATTTAAAATTAAGTAAGTAACTTTTAGGACTGGCTTATTTTTCTTGAGTTGTTAGACATTGTTTCCTGTGACAACTGGATATGGCCTTTCTTCCAGTTTTACCTGAGCCACAGAACAGTCCACAAATTGAGGCATAGAGGCTTTTCTTTAATGTTTATTTATTTATTTTGAGACAGAGAGAGACAGAGCATGAACGGGGGAGGGGCAGAGAGAGAGGGAGACACAGAATCGGAAACAGGCTCCAGGCTCTGGGCCATCAGCCCAGAGCCCGACGCGGGGCTCGAACTCCCGGACCGTGAGATCGTGACCTGAGCTGAAGTCAGCCGCTTAACCGACTGAGCCACCCAGGTGCCCCAGAGGCATAGAGGCTTTTCTAAAAGATTTAACAGACACTTGAGATTACAAATCATTTATTATGAAACTTTTCACAGCATGCATTATCTTATTTGAAACATGATGTGGAATTGTTCTATTCAGGAAGATCAAATCTGTGGACACACACCAAAAGAATAATGCTTAAGAAAGAAAGAAAAAAAACATAGCTTTTAAACTTGTATCCATAAATGGTAACAATAACACATAGCCCCAGGGACCTCAGATTTAAATTAAGAATATTGCTTTCATTGCACTATGAACTATATATATTTTTTTTGTTCAAGCTGAGACATTCAGCAACTAACAATGTTACTGTTAAGCATACATTAAAAGGAAACTAGGGTATTTCTTTGTGTAGAAACACCAAAATGGGGAACATACTGTAATCATATTGTATTTCTTAATGGTACCATAGAGAAATGGACAAAGAACAAAAATAAGTGTAGATAAAACCGTTAGATATACCATAGAGCTATCTCGCACAAAAGGAATTTAATATAGAGACATCTTTGTAACAATCAACATTGCCTCAGGAAGATAACACCAAAAAAAAATCTGTTTTGTCTGCAGTAGAGGGAAGGAATCCTACAGAATTTAATAAATGCATTTCAAATTTCTTCACAAGCAAGGCAAAGTAGAAGTTAAGTTAAATTAATAAATGATGGGATGGTTAGCTAGAGAATTCTGTTCAAATGATGAGGTTCGCTATGTTGTGAACAGGCCAGACATGTGTTAGAAAACATAGCTTTTAAATATAGGCCTCTCTATAAAATTTTTTCAACTCATTCATGACACAGTTGACCTTAACAGATCAGTATGCCCACTATCTTGTATTCATAAAGTGAATCTAGTACATTTTCTTAACCTTATTTACATTTGTGATTTTTAAAATACTTCAGAAAAGATGCTATCATGGTCTGCCATGGTTATAAATGACCTGAATACAGAATCACATTGCACTTCTTTCCAGACATGTTTCCTCTGAAACACAACCTAATTTTTCCTGGGTTCTGTGTCATTCTGTCATGCGTAAATATCTAATACGGCATGACCGACTCCATCAATGGATCCTTTTGGCCTGCCATAACAAGAATAGCCATACGCCTCCCCATTCCAAGAGATGTGTGTTTATAATTGGAAGGAGCATATATAGGTACTGGAATCAGACAAATCAGTGTGAACCCTACGGTACCTCTCTTAAGTTAGTCTATTAACCTCAATGATACCCCCTTCCCACCCCACCATTCCCTCTACTGTAAAATGGACAAAATGCCACCTGCCACTCCTGCCTACTCTGAGGATTAACTGATGATACACAAAGGGCATATTGAAAGCATTCAGTAAATCTTTTTTCCTGTTTCTGGTCTTGTCCTGAGAAATACATAACATGAAATTAAGTATCATCCTGCCACAGTTGAAATAAATTCTCTGGTAGTAAACCTCACATGCTTGGTTTTATTTTCTACCTGAGAACTCCCCAAATTAAAAACAAACAAAAAAAAAAATGATTGACTTTTGAAAAAGAAACCAACCATCTTTAAAATGTTTACCATCCAGAATGAAAAACATCACAGTTTATTTCTCCAGTATGTGACAGATGAGGGTGTTCCTGCTTCTGTGATGTTCAAACTTGGTAGCCACATCAAGCAATATAGGAATGTGCTCTTAAATTTGAAACAGGGCTGCCTATCCTGAGGAGCTCAGAGATACTTAGGAGGACGATAGTTTAAGATACCTTCTTTCCTCAGTATTGGCCAAAATCAGAAAGAAAATGTTCATGAAAAATGAAATATACTGTCTTTATTATCTTAAACTCACATATCTGATTAAGATATTCAATCTGAATAAACCAATTGGTCTCTGTGGATAAATGGGTAGTAGGTCCAAGCTTGCTATGGCATGATTATTACAAAAGGGGAGAATTCCATAGAAATCCTATTTATAGAAGAGGAAAGTGATATGGATGATGATCCTCCATACTTTTATAAATCCTCCTGTCCAAATGAATGGGACCAAATGAATGGGAAAGATCAGTGTATGCCTCACTCAGATGGGAGAAGTTTTATCGTCTTTGATAACATACATGAGTTCAATAAGAGTTCAAATAAGTACTTCTTCAACACCTACTATGAATCAGCATTATTCTAGGCACTTAGAATGTAGAGCTAATTGGCTATGGTCCTTGACCTTGAGGAGCTCATAGTCTAGTTGAAGAAAGGCTTAAGGCAGAAATGTCAAATTGTTGTTTCAATTACAGCCACATGATGCACATGTAGAAGGCTACTTCTACATCAAAAAAAAAAAAAAAAAGCTTAGTAATTTTTTGCTATTATTATACCAAAAGTGAATTTAAGTGAAAAAGCAACTGAAAAACACATACTCCATAAGTATATCAATACCTATTTCAAAAGATAATTACTATGTTAATAAAACAACCACAATAACATTGTCACATATAAAAATATTAACACATCTCTTAATATCACTCAGTGGCTACTCAGTGTTCAAATTGCCAACTGTCCCATAAACGTCTTTTTGTTGTTGTTTAAAATCAGGATCCAAATGAGGTCTGTTCATTTTAATTACAATAGTTAATATAAATATTAAGTCTCCTTAGTCTACAGATGTCCCCTCTTTCTTTCTTATCTCTCTCTTTACCTTGGTCATTTACTTGTTTGAAGACAAGGTTGTTTGTCCTGTACAGTTTTTCACACTCTGGGTCTTGCTTAATACATCCCTATGGCTCTGTGGTGTTACTCAGCAGAAATCTCCATATTCCCTGTAACTGGATCTAGAGATTAATCAGACTCAAGTTTTATTTATTGATTTTTTTTTCTTTTTGGCAAAGATTCTTCACAGATAGTGCTGTGTCCCTTCATCAGAAGGTGTGTATATCTGATTGTTTCTCTTTTTATGACATCAGTAGCCATCACTAATGGATGCCTAGATCCATTCATTCATTAGGGCTATGAAATGGTAATATTCTAATTATGTCATTCCTTCTTCCTTTATTATCTACAATATGTCTATGAAAAGAAAACTCCCATCTGCTATTTGGTTTCTCAGGGGAAGAGTATGTATAAAGAGTGAAGAAAAGTGCTTGTCACACTTTCACTACATTTGGCAATTTTAAAATAAGTGGAATTATTACTAACCAATTTTACTTCCTTTTTAAATATCATTATTATCTCATGGGTTTTAATATATTTGATGTACTTTATCCTTTAGAGTTACTACACTTATTGGTGGCCAATTTGTCCCATTATTAGCCTTTGGAAGCTCTCTTAAATTCTTTTAATACGATCATAACAATCCAGGATAGTCTCTTTGCAGTCTGATCATGACAAAATAAGCCAGGCCCATCTTGTACATTCCATGTGCAGATGCCCAACCACCCCTGGTTCCTTTGAGTGAGAAACGGTATTTAGAAACCACAGCAGGTAAACTAAGGTTGCTCATTTCTACTGAGTCAATAATTGGTTATAAACCTTTTCACTGTAAAGAAATGTTTTCCACAAGCATCAAATATACCAGGAATCTATATCCATAATGATACTTCTAAATCAGATTCAGAACTTAACTTCTTTTACTAAACATGCATTTCCCCTTTCTGTTAAGAAATTCAAATTTCCAATATTCCTGAGAGTCAAGGAATCCAGACCCGTTTTACTTTTGTAAAGAACTTTTCACAATGCTTTAGTTTCTTAATGTAACTTTAGTGGAACAGAATTTGCATGGCTCTAAATTCTACTATAATTAATAAAAATAACAATGAATATTTACTGAGCATTTGCTGTAGAATATTGTTTAAATCTTGCAACAACCCCATACAAAGGCATTATTATTCTCAGTTTATAGGTGAAAAATTTAAAGCTCATCTAAAGTTCAGAGATGTTGAGTAATTTACACAAGGTGACACAGTTATTAATGGGGATCCCAATCACTGATTGGTCTCACACTAACAACCCACAGTTAACCAATTATTAATGATTATGCTATCGTGCCTGTTTAATTAATAACATTCCCCTTCTGTTATAATTATCAGCGGAGCCAAGCCTATTAGCCGGAACCCTGGTAGCAGTTAGAGAAAGTAAGTGGTACATAAATAATTAAGGCCTTATGGCCTATTATTTCACATGTGCTTTTTAATTATATATGCATGTGTGTGTAACAGGCAGGGAATACCTTGGGAAAGTCAATACAATTTAGCTTGGGATCACATGAGTTGTTTGACTGTAAATGCTTGGGGCAATATTAGAAACACCCCTGGTGATCTGATATGCTCCGGAGAGGAAACTTTTTAATGCTATCCCAGGCAGTGGTTTTAAAGCCAATTAGCAGGTTTATAAGCCCTATCTTTACATCTTTTGTTAAAAGTACAGCTACATTCTGTATTGCCAGGCATTGCTCAAATATTGGAATGCAGCAGTTTTATTTGGCTTTCAACTTTTGGGGGTGACACGGTGATATGCATTTTCAATTTGATTTTGAGATGTGTGCCAGAAGAAATGAGAAATGTTTAAAGTATTCTACTTGGATTGTTAGAATAAGCATTTAGGTTGCATAAATGTTATTTGTTCCCCTGCCACGCGGTGCGAAAATGGGCACCCAGAACAGAGGCTATGATTCTTCCCCTTTGGTTAGCTTCAGGAAAGATGGCACAATGCCCCAAATTGATCAGAAAGGGCTGGTTACAGCCACATCTCTGAAAATGAAATTGTCAGCTCTTAAGACAATGAGAGGTCTGGCCATAGGTCCTTTTACAGACAGCCCCCAGAGTTGGGACCACATGAGGACTTTCCTGTCACCAGAGGGACAAGTTCCCAGTGGTGGACTGCTTACGGCACCTGCCTCCAGCATCCATTCTGAACAAATTACCTGCACCAGTTTAGGAGATCTTAGCAATCATAGAGGTGGTGTGAGTACAACTACTGGATACAGTTCTATGCCATCAGTAACACTATTTTATGTGAGTTTAAAGAAAAAAAGGGGGGCAACAAGTAAAGAAATAGAACTTCCTGGCACAGATTTCAGCAAGTATGCACTAACAATAACGTGTTTATGTGTATTTTCATTATGAGAACAAAACAAAGAGGTCTACTGCTATGCCCATATGCTATTCTGTAGTAGAATTCCACTAAGGAGGTAAAATACACCACCAGGTCCATTTTGTTATATTGTCACTTAAAAGAAAAGCAACAAATATGTGTTTGTATGTATTGGGGATGAGGAGGAAAGAATCAGTTAAAAAGGGAGCACTCAAATGCTAATATTATCCACACTTTGTTGCTTAGATTTCCTACCATTTCCTACTATACTTACTCCTTATTAACAACCTAATAAGACAGTTAATACAATTCCCCATTTTATAGATAATAATAGCAATATTAATAGGTGCTATAAATGTGCTATGCTTTTTGCATGCAGTACCTCATTTAAGCCTTACAACAATTCTTGTAAGGATGGAATTATAATGCCCAATTTAACAGATGAAAAATTGAGGTTCAGAAAGTACATTCATTACATTACTTGGTCAAAGAGACACAACTAGTTAGGGTTGGAGTTGGGACTTGGATAATCTATCTTAACTCTTAGAAACCCAGGCACTGGGTGCCTGGGTGGCTCAGTGTTAAGCTCAGGTCATGATCTCACCATTCGTGGGTTCGAACCCCACATCTGGCTCTGTGCTGACAGAGCAGAGCCTACTTTGTATCCTCTGTCTCCATCTCTCTCTGTCCCTCCTCTGCTTGTTCTCTCTCTCTCTCTCTCTCTCTCAAAAAAAAAATAAAATTAAAATAAACATTTTAAAACTTTTTAAAAACTAAGAAAGAAAGAGAATAAGAAAGAAAGAAAGAAAGAAAGAAAGAAAGAAAGAAAGAAAGAAAAGAAAAGAAAGAAAAGAAAGAAAGAAAGAAACAAACCCAGGCACTGCCTGGCCTCCAAGCAAATTGAGAATACTGAGGCTCAGAGAGAGTAAGTCAGTTCTGGATAGTTTTGAATATAAAACCAGCCCTTTTTTCCACTATAGCATGAAATTCCTAGAATTTCAGAATAATCATATGAAATAACTTCATTTATAGTACCAAATACATGGTTTATATTCACAGCCCACTCTATAACCCATCCTGATTAATATAGCACCAAGCACTGATATAAAGCTAAAGAAAGGCAAAATAATTACAGATCCAAATTTGATGGAATCAAGCAAGTGATACTTTCAGGAGAAAGGGAATTTTGAGTTGAAAAGGAAGAGGGAAGTAAACATGAGGAAAGCTACTCTAGGTAACTTCCCTCATGTAACTTCCCTCATGTAATTTGAGAGGATTAGAGAAGCTGTCCTAAAAGGGAAAGGGATGGGGCTATTTTAGGTTTTATGGTAATGTTTCTGCATAGACTATTCAATGGGTCTTGAAGAAACAGAAGTTTCTTGTCTTACAGAAGTTTGGCATTCATTGGCATTAGTAAGTCCCCCATATGTCGTTTTATTTTATTTAACTCAAAGCTTCCTTAAGTGGCAGGAGAATTCTTTAAGACAAAAAGTCTCAGGGTCATCTAACACATGTACTCTTCTAGGAAGAGGTGTGGTTGGGCTATTCTTGTTGCCTTTGAGAAAAATAAGACCTGTACAAAGTTAAATCGAAGTGAATTTACTCTGAGCGAGATTTTAAATTTCACCTGGAAATAGAAATGTTAAATTTCGTAAAGTGTTTTCTGCATAGATGACATTTCAATTAGGAACTGGGGAACAGGAGTCTGCAGGCAGAGTGTGCACAGATACAGGAAACTACTTGGAGCTGCGTGTACTGGATATACCTCCACTTGCTTCTATTCCTTCATTCTATACATTCTTACATTCTGGCTAACTTCAGTGTCAACCACACTTTCTCCCACATCTGATCCATCTCTCGCTAACAACTCTATTCTTTTGTCTTGTATCTCCTTAGATTTACTCAGATTGCTAATTCTTAGGATTTACCCTTCCGGTCTTTTCATCCTGGGCTGCAATTTCCTATAGAGCTTCTTCAGGGACATGAGACTTCCAGTTTTGCCATTCTCCCCAGCTTGATTCTTTATATTTTCCTGTCTTTACTGCACCACTTATATTGAGTACTATATCAGGTACTCTACCCAGAAAGGTGGAAGCAAGGATCTGTGTCTCTATTGGGTGATAATACAGCATATGCAGAGCTGGGCTTGGGACAGAAGATTCTAGCTAATAAGGAGAAGGCAACAGAGAAAATAAGTTTTTGGCAGAAATTGAGATAATTGATTCAAAAGGACCATCCCAATGACCTAAGAAGGGTGGGTAATCTAGATATAAAGCCATATGATGAAAATCAGACCAGCTGATTAAAGCAACAATATTGATTCCACTGACCATGTGCCAAATACTATTGAAGGAATGTTGCAAATCAGTTTTAGAATCCTTCCTACCAAACCTCTGCACCTTGAGTAATATCTGGCACCTCATAAACACTCTAAACTAGATCCTGTACTCCTTTGCCTAAAATCTCATAATGTCTTCCCACTGACACATGGTCTAGTTTATGGCAAAATGATTCAAAATAAAGAATTCAGGTTCTATTTTAGAACCTGAAAAAAAATTCTTACCTAAAGAAAGTAACTTTCTTTTTAGTGATGACTTGGTGTTGTGGCTCTTTAAGAGGATGCTCACTGTTGGGGTTTAAGTACAGAAGATGCAGCATGAAACTTCTGGCAGGCTGAATACCACTGAACATTTTTATGTAGAAGCATTTTGTAAATAAAGTGCTATACAAGTGAAAGATATTAACATGCAGAACCAGCCAACTTTCTTGTGTCTTCTGATTTTTCTTATCTTTCCCTATTGATAGAGTTTATTGTTCACTCTATAATGAAAATCTGTCACAGTGTGACAGGCTCTATAGGGCAGCTTAGAAAACCATTAGGATGCTGATGGTCATAGTGCAAACTTTCATTCTAGCTTGTATGTCATTCTCTGGATCTCTGTTATGAATAGAATTGGAAAATTCAGGGCCACATTTGTTTGTTTGTTTTCCAAATGCTAACAGGGTATTCTTTCCAAGGACCTTGTCAAATTATTCTCTCAAGCTCCAGATTGAATTCTCAATATTGAATTCATGGAGTTAAGTTTTCCTTCTGTTTCTGTTTAGGAGATTTAGCCTTGTCAACCTTTCCATTAAGTGGCAACTCAAGAGTCAGAAGCTGGAGAATGAGCCTCCTCAGCAAGACTAAATAATAAGCAGAAGGAAGTAAGACTTTTTCAACCTTGACAAAAGTAAAAGGGCAATTATCTCATGAAGTTAATCGGTATATATAGTCAATACAAATTATTCTAAACACATTATCATCACTGTCTTTACAATAGGGACTTTTGCAGGAAATAGTTACACCAGTTTATTTTATTTAGTAGACATAAACCCCAGTCTTAACATTAAACATCCAAATGTTTTAAAATCTCGATATTTAACATTGTGTGAGAAGTGACTCTGGGTTGGACAGATGTTCCATAAGACTTCCAGGAGATGAGTAACTTACGTGAATCTTCAGCTAATGGCTTTCAGAATATTTACCTCCTTCTCTCCACATTGTTTATAATCTATGATTAATTGGCAATTTTATTTTATGTTTATCTTCAGCTTTGCCAAATTCACTTAGAGATAAGCATGAAAAGTTTATAAACAAATAATGCAATAATTCTTAGACTTTGCATAAATTTCTTGTGCATAAACCGAAAAGCAGATGTAGGGGAAAAACACTCCTTAAAATATAATCCATAATAAATTCTAACACACAGAAGTATTTCTTAGGAATTTTTATTAGAAAGTCCTGTATATATTTGCCATGTTTGAGTCTACCCTTCCACGTATCATTTTTATATGTAGGTTAATTATAGTGTATACTCCATTCTTCATGAATGAATCTTATTCATAACCACAAAGAAAGAAGGACTTATTAGGATGGTTAATGCCTAAATAACCCAAGAAAATAGGCTTAGCACATTGGATATTTCTAGCAAAAAGAAAACACTTTTCAATTGCTCATTGTGCGTTAAGATACAATGTGGTCTTCTCTATAGTCACTGGGCTTTTATTTATTTGTTTGGAGGTGAGGGCTTACATTCACTATTAATGGTTTTGTTCATATGCATTTTCTTTCTTTGTCAACACAACTTCCCATAAATAGTTTAAAACTCTTGTTTATGAGAATGTTTTCCAAAGTCCACAGGAAATTTTTAATTTGAAAAAATATTTATTTAGATAATTGATTCTTGATTAATCTTACCGTCAATGTATTGCCTGGTCAATGAATCAGTGTTAATCCCCTAACATTATTCTTTATTTCTGTGTTCTTAGTGCCTCTTCCCTGATTTCACAACCACTTATCAAAACAAACAGGCTTCCTATTTCAGTGTACTCAACATCCTTCATAATTGTCTTGTGATGTTTAAAGTTGTAGATAATTCACATATGAAATATGCTTGTCTTTAATGTGTCCCATTTTCTCAAATCCTCTGTCTCCAATGAAACCTGAAATCTAATTTAAAACAAAGTTCGAAATAAGATCTGTGTAGCATCCATGCCAGGATTTTCACTTTGAAGATTTATGACATACTGCAACCTAGCTTTTTTAATAGGAGCGGAGAGTAAACATCAGAAAGGGTATTCTAGCTCCAAGTACGTTGAGAACTCATAAAAAATCACCTGTCTGCTTTAAATGAGTCCATGCATTCCTGTCTAGACAAATCACTTCTCAGAATGATGAAGGAATTTAAAGGTATAATTTCATGGCCACTATCATTATTCTTGGAGAAATGATGGAAATGTGAATTATGTCATGACCAAAGACAGATACAAATGTCTACTTCCAAAATGGCAGATTCTGGAAACTTACATTATGTCTTTAATAAATTCAAGCACTGATTATTAAAGCAATGGACAATGACCATGTAGAATAAAAAGTGAGGATTATTGAGAGTCAACATGAGTTCCCTGGGAGGAAATTAATCCAAAGTAACATAATATCCTTTCTTTGATAAGTTTTTAATGCTACTGATCAGCAAAACATTTAGACAACATGTTGCATTAATTTCAGCAAAGAAAAGTATCATATGATACCCTGGGTATAAGGCAATAAATATTAACTGAGTAATAGTACTCTTAAAAGGATTGCTGAAGTATTGATTAATGGAATCATCCTGAATAAAGCTTCTAAAATACTGTAGTTATCTGCCTTTATTTAGTACCACTTAATCACTGATTTGTAAAAGAAGATTTCAAAATGGAGTCAGCAAGCCTACCTAAGAGAATCTCTTTTTAATATAGGAGAGGGAGCCTATCAGGGAGGTCGTATTCAGGTACTCATGAAGGAACCATGCACTTTCTGTCAGCTGTAAGCCCTCATCTTGGACTTAGCTCCCTCCTCCCCATGACACCTGAGTCATATATATTCTACACTCCTAAAGGAGCCAAGGCCATTTTGACAAGCTTCAACCCTTCATTTGCTTATTATCTCTACCAATCCCAGTTAACCTAATTTCAATCCCTGTTTTTGCATAGAGGACCTAAATGAGACCTGCACTAATGACCTCTCACCTTTATAACTCTACCCCCTCTTTGTCTTCCTCAAAACGTGAGTAGGCTTTCTACTTGAATCTGTATCTCCTGAATTGCAATTCTAATTGCCCAGATAAATGCCTATTTGCTTAAATTTTCAGAGAATTCTTTTTTTGGCTGACAGATTGGATGAGAAAAATGATTTTTAAATCAGATGTTAACTCAATATATTAGATATCAAAAGCTGGAAAGATGTGTTAGAATGATATTCTAGAATAGCTAAAGTCCCTTCAACCAAAATCAACAAGGTAACCATTAAAATACATAATCTGAGAAACTTTATGTAATGGGTTATGAAAAATCTGGTTTCATGTCAGGTCCTATGGGAGAAAAAATATCTAGAAGGTTTATTTATTTACAATTTTTATTTATCCATTAGTTCACTCAATTAATAAATATAAAAAATGTGCTATGCACAAGGTCCTATTCTGTGTACTAGAAATATAGTAGTGAATCAGGCAAATAAGAACCATTCTCTTCTAGAGCTTGTGTTCTGGTAGGTTGCAGCAGCAGATTAACAACTAAATAAACAAGATAATTTCAAGTGGAAATAAGATTCAAAACATTAATTGTTGAATCACTATATTCTGTACTTGAAAGTAATATAACACTATATATTATTTATACTGAATTAATTAAAAATTAAAAATATAAAAATTTTATTTTATTTAAAAAATTTTTTAATGTTTATTTATTTTTGAGAGAGACAGAGACAGAATGCCAGTGGGTTAGGAGCAGAGAGAGAGGGAGACACAGAATCTGAAGCAGGCTCCAGGCTCTGAGCTGTCAGCACAGAACCTGACTCGGGGCTCAAACTCACCAGCTGTGAGATCATGACCTGAGCTGAAGTCAGATGCTCAACCGACTGAGCCACCCAGGCGCCCCTAAAATTTTTAAAATAAAAACATATTAATTAAAAAGACTAAGTTGGGGACTAATTTAGGCAGCGGATGGCCAGTGAGAAGATGGTATTTAAAATCAGAATTGAAAAGAAGAAGGATCCAGGTATAGGAAAACCAAGAGCTGAAGTTTTAAGACAGAGAAAGCGTCAGGATGTGAAGACCTTAAGAGGGGAGAATGAATTTGCTCAAGTCAAGGAAAGGAAAGGCCAGTGTATGTGGCAAGTGAGAGAACAGAGATTGCAATGGTTGTCTGGAGTCAGATTATTTAAGGATTTTACAAGTCATAAAAAATAAATTTGATTTTATCCCATCCCAAGTGCAATGGTAAGTTTTTGAAGCATTTGAGTAGGAAAGTAATATATATGATTAGATATGATCTATTTTGCATTTTTAACAGAAAAAGGACTGCAAGGGGTCAAGAGTAGACACAAAGAAATTAAGAATAATCCTGGTGAAAGGTCATTTGGCTTAGACTAAGATGGTGTCATTGGAAATGACAAGATGTGAGTGGATTTAGAATATAATCCCGGGTGAGCCAAACATAGTGAATGAGAAATTAAACATAAGGATGCAGAGAAAAGTCAAGAGTTTTACTTGTTCATAGGGATAAAAGAATGGAGTAAAGTGTGGTAGAATTTACTAAAACTGGGGACACCCAGCAAAAGGTTATGTAAAATTCAAAAGACTATTTGGGTATCAAGTATAGTTTTTAAATATATTGTTCAATATTAATGTACTCAATACCAATTTAGATCATTGGAGAGCTTAGAACTACAGATATTGTAGATGTCAGTAAATAGATGATACTCAATGCCATTGGGGGGCTAGAGATTGGAGAATGGTCAATGAGTCAATCATGCCTGTGTGATAAAGTCTACATAGAAACCAAAAGGAGACTGGGTTTGGAGAACTTCTGGGCTGGTAAACACAAGAACATACTAGAAGAGTGGTGGGCCTAGACAGAGCACGGGAACCCTGCCCTTTTCCCATGCCTTGCGGTATGCATCTCTTCCATCTGGCTGTTCCTGATATCTGTCCTGTTATAATAAATCAATAATCCAGTAAGTAAAATGTTTCTGTGAGCTTTGTGAGCCACTGTAGCAAATTAATCAAACTTAAGGAAGAGGTCATGGGAACCTCTTATTTACAGCTAGTTGGTCTGGAGCACAGGTAACCTGGGGCATGAAATGAGGTCGGAGGCAGTCTTGTAGGACTGATGTTTAACCTTTGGGGTCTGATACTGTCTCCTAGTAAACAGTGTCAGAACTGAGTTGAATTATAGGACACGCAGCTGGTACCTGAACTGCTTGTTGTTCATGTGAGGAACTTAGCTAGGAACCCAAAAGAAAATAAAATAACAATACCTATTTTAATGTATGGCATTTTCTAATTATGGACCCTATGACTCAGCATCTGCTAGTCAATAAATGTGATGTGCCACATTAACAAAATGAAGGATAAAAATCATATGATCATTTCGATAGAAAGCATTTGACAAGATTCAGCATCCTTTTGTGATAAAAACTTTCAACAAACTGCATATAGACAGAACATACCTTAACATAATAAAGGCCATAAATAAAAGCCCACAGATAATATACTCAGTTGTGAAAAGCTTTCTCTAAGATCAGAAATAAGACAAGAATGCTCATTCTTACCACTTTTATTCAACATAGTACAAGAGGTCCCTGTCAGAGCAATGAGACAAGAAAAAGAAATAAAGGGCATCCAAATCAGAAAGGAAGAGGTAAAATCATCTCTGTTTGCAGATGAAATGAGCCTATGTGTAGGAAATCCTAAGGGGTCTATCTAAAATGTTAGAAATAATAAATTCAGCGAAGTTACAGGTTAAAAAAAAATCACTACACCAAAATCAGCTTGGTTTCCATACACTAACAATGAAATTATCAGAAAGAGAAATTAAGAAAACATGGGCATCTGGGTGGCTCAGTTGGTTAAGCATCTGACTTTGGCTCAGGTCATGATCTCAGGATTCATGGGTTCAAGCCCCACATCGGGCTCTGTACTGACAGCTCAGAGCCTGGAGCCTGCTTTGGATTCTGTGTCTCCCTCTCTCTTTGCCCCTCTCCTGCTCATGCTCTGTGTCTCTCTCTGTCTCTCTCAAAAATAGTAAACATTAAAAAAAATCCCATTTATAATAGCTTCAAAAAATAAAATAAAATACTTAGGAATATACTTAACCAAGGAGGTGAAAGATCTATACACTGAAAACTGTAAGACGTTTATGAAAGAAATAGCAAATGACACAAATAAATTGAAAGATGTTTCATGTTCTTGGACTGAAAGAATTAATATTGTTAAAATGTTTATACTACCCACAGTGATCTACAGATTTAATTATACATCCATATCAAAATTCCAATGGCATTTTTCACTGAATAGAAACACAATCCTCAACTGTGTATGGAACCACAAAAGGCCCCAAGTAGCCAAAACAATTTTTAGAAAGAAGAACAAAGCCTGAGGCATCATGCTACCTACTGTAAAACTATATTACAAAGCTGTAGTAATCAAAACAGTATGGTATTGACAGAAAAACAGACACATATAGGACAATGGAACAGAATAGAGCCTGGAAATAAATCCATGCATATATTTTCAATTAACTTTTTGCAATAAAACCAAAGGATATGCAATGTAGAAGTGGTAATTTCGTCAATAAAGAGAAGTCATAAAACTGGACAGCCACATATAAAAGAATGAAACCGGACCACTCTCTTACACCATACACAAAATCAACTTAAAATGGATTAAAGATGAATACAAGACCTAAAACTGTAAGGGAGACAGAGGATCTGAAGCTGGCTCTGCACTGACAGTAGGGAGCCCAATGCTGGTCTCAAACTCATGAACCAAACTGTGAGATCATGATCTAAGCCAAAGTCAAATGCTCAACTGACTGAGTCCCCCAGGCCCCCCAGAGGTAAGCTCTTTGACACTGATGTTGGCAATGTTTTTTTTGTTTTTGTTTTTGTTTTTGTTTTTTTGTATTGGACACCAAAAGCAAAGGCACCAAAGCAAAAATAAACAAGTGGGACTATATCAAACAAAAAAGCTTCTGTGCAGCAAAAGAAGCCATCAATCAATAAATAAATGGCAACATGTGAAATGGAGGAAAATATTTGCAAACCACATATCTGATAAGGGGTTAATATCTAGAAGATACAAGGAACTCCTACAACACAATAGAAAAAAAAAAAAAAAAAAAGAGAGAGAAGCAACTTAATTAAAAACGGGCAAAGGACCTGAATAGACTTTTTCCCAATGGCAAGAAAGTACATGAAAAAGTTCTCAACATCACTAATCATGAGGGAAATGCAAATCAACACTACAATGAGCTTTAACTTACACCTTATCTCAGTTTATCCTTCCAACATCAATTGGAATGGAACTACTATATTAATACACTGCATTAGGAAACTCAGACTTAAAGTCACTGGCATCGAATTACATGATTTTTACCATTTATTTGTATGACACTCAAACCCATGTCCTTCCCATTACACTGCAGTATAATTTTCCAACTCTTCACATATTATTTGACTAGCAGTAGGTGCTAAACAAATATTTTTTACATGAATAAAAATAAGTAAATAAAGTTAATGAATTGATTGTATGGTATATTAAATTGAAAAAAATTACAATTATTTTTGTACCATTAATTGGTTTGACATGTAGAACATACATTGAAGAACTTCCAGAAAAGTATTTCCCTAGTTTCATAATTGTCACTCCCTCTCTCGAGATCTCTCTCGAGAGCTCTCTTTCTCTCTACATATATGAGTGTCATATATATATACATATATATATATGTGTCTTATATATATGAGTGTTATATATATGTATATACACACATATATCCATATATGTGTGTATATACATGTGTGTGTATATACACACAGTGCATACACACCTGTGTGTATACGCACATATGTACATGTATGTATACACATATATACATATATGTATACATATACATATATGTATATATCCGTATATATACACATACGTGTGCATATATAAACGTATATATACATATACATATATATGTACATATACACCTACATATATATATATACATATACACCTATATACATGTATATATACATATACGTACATAGGTGTGTATATATATATATATACTTTCCTTCACACAGGAGTGAATAGCTGACATGAAGCACTTCTTTCATGCTTTATTCTTTTTCTTCATACAAAGTGACCTCTGAGCACAAGGTTCCTTGTGTCTGATGTGATGCAAACTACATCAATGAATTGGAATGTACCGAGCATCTGAAATGCTGAGGATCAAGTGGTCTGATTTGTTCACATTTCCTTGTGAAAAACCTGCCTGGGGTTATTTAATTCCAGATGTCTCCCTGAAAAAAAAAAAAAGTGTGCCAAGGACTTCACCTTGAGGTAATTTAATATTAAATTTAAAAAGTAAGGTGGTAATAATCATCACTTCCTTTGAGACATCAATGGAAAAGTACATGCCCAATACCCTGATCCATTTAGGAAAGAAGTCCATGCTTTTACCCAAATATGATTATTTGTTTCACATGTTTCACCTTTTAGTAAAGCAAAGTTTACTTGAAGAATTCCACAGAACACATTCAAATGAATTTTTCAAGTTTTAGGTATCCAGTTTTCAGTTTGATTTTCTGATACTCTAGTTCACTGATTTTCATGATGTTATTTTCTTTATCCTATAAGCATTGCAGAAGAAGGCACATAGAATTTGGAGTCAGACAGATCTGGACCTGAAATGAAGTTCTCACTCTTACCAGGTATCACAGACATGGATCATAATCAAGGGATAGTTTCAAGGGATCTTTTTTCTCACCTACGAGTTTGTGGTAAAGATTAGAACATGTACATAAAAAACCTGGTAGAGCACCCCATTAAGCCCTAATAAAACGGAGGTGTTTACTTATTCGTATTGAAAGCACAAAATAAAAGTTAAAAAAAATGATATGAGAAAGAAAAGTAACTGGGATTCAAAAGTATGTGGAAGGGGAACATAATTTGCCATCCCAAAATATGCTTTTTTGGCATAAGAATTATTTTAGACTGATTATTTTTAAGAAACAGCAGACAGCCAAGAAGTCCTGAAAACTGAACAGAAATTACATTTTTGTAAGAAATGTTTATAAGGGAAACTTATAAGGGAAATCTCCATTTGTAAGAGTGTCTTCCTCTCTAAACCAGAAGAGGATAATTCAATCTCTAGAAATCTATCAATAAAAAAGATATGGACTTAAATCTAGGTAGCAACCACACCCTTGTTTCTACTGTGCGTTGCCCAGCAACCTGCCTTAAATGACTCTCCGCACCCCTGAAGTCTTTCTTTTGTCATTAGCTGAAGATGGTATTTAAGGTGGAGGCATGGACCATTTGGGAGAGTTCCTCAGCTTTCCCAAGTAGTTCAAATGTATATAGGAGGTATACTTGTTAGTAAACTTCTGTTTGTTTTCTTCTATTAATCCGGTGGGGGTTTTGTTGTTACACAGGGGTCTCAGCCAAGAACCTAGAAACATAGAAGAATTATTTTTCCAACCCTACAATACAAAGATAATAATTTCTGCATGCAAAAAAAAAAAGTCCATTTTAACCATTATTAGTACTATAATTCTATTCATCAGAATACACAATTACAGGGGTGCCTGGGTGGCTCAGTTGGTTAAGCGTTGATTCTTAATTTCAGCTCAGGTCATGATCTTGTGGTTCATGGGATTGAGCCCTGTGTATGATTGAGCCCTCAGCACCGTATGATTCTCTCTCTTTGCCCATCCCCTCCTCCCACATGCATGTGGGCTAAGTAAATATTTTTTTTTAAAGAATACACAATTACAAATACTAAGAGTAATAACAATTATTAGCAATCATTCAGCACTTCACACTGTGTTACAAATTGAACATTCCCTCTGTCTCTGCCAAAAAAAAAAAAAAAAAAAAAAAAAACCGGGTTGAAACTCCAAAATAACCTCCAGTATGTAGAAGGACATTGGGGAGGAATTAGGGAATTAATACTGCAACCACACCAATAGCCTGGCTACTCATACCTACATCTTGGGTTAACTTTCCAAATCCCAATTCCAGCTCCTTTTCTGAACAGGATTTTGATGCCTTTTTGCTTTCCTTTCTGCAGTTTGTCCTGATTTCTGCTTTTTTTTTTTTTTTTTAATTTTTTTTTTCTTCCACGTTTTTATTTATTTTTGGGACAGAGAGAGACAGAGCATGAACGGGGGAGGGGCAGAGAGAGAGGGAGACACAGAATCGGAAGCAGGCTCCAGGCTCTGAGCCATCAGCCCAGAGCCCGACGCGGGGCTCGAACTCACGGACCGCGAGATCGTGACCTGGCTGAAGCCTGACGCTTAACCGACTGTGCCACCCAGGCGCCCCTGATTTCTGCTTTTGATCCAGTGTTAGGTCACTTTATTGAAAAACAACACGTACAGCCCTTTCACTAGCTACTTTTTTCCCCTTATTCCCCATTCCCCTAAGTCCCCTCTAGTTCCATTCAGACAATTCACCACATCAGTTTAAATCCAATAGCTTTAAATACATTAGATTTTTTTTTTCCCCGTTGTAGACAAGCTATATCCTTAGGGTAATGGGTGTATCCTCAGTTACAGAGTCAAAATAAGACACAGAAAGCTGAAGACCTTAACGCAAGGAGTAAGTAACTATCAGAGCCTAGATTTGAATCTAAGTCTTCTAACTGTAAATCTGCTTTTAACTCATTACACTACTCTGTCTCAATAGAAGTAATGAAGATTTTTGTCACAGCTGAGTAACGCAAATGGGTAACAACTCCTTTTCTTGCTTCTAATGTACCAGGTAGCAGAAAAAATAAATGTTTCCATACAGAGCATTCAGTTATAAACGGAAACTTATTGCTGTTAAGAGCAGCAAAAGTATAAATTATTCACATGCATTTAGCATTATCTCCATGCATGAGAAGCAGATTTTATCCAGTATAGACTAATGGCTCCTGGATGTTTCCTAAGAAAATATGCTACCTTCTGAAAACACACAGAATTACTCTGAACTAACAATATGATCCTTCTACTTAAAAGAGGACTCATTTCTTTTTATTTATTTATTTATTTATTTATTTTTAAAAAAAAATTTTTTTTTCAACGTTTATTTATTTTGGGGACAGAGAGAGACAGAGCATGAACGGGGGAGGGGCAGAGAGAGAGGGAGACACAGAATCGGAAACAGGCTCCAGGCTCTGAGCCATCAGCCCAGAGCCTGACGCGGGGCTCGAACTCACGGACCGCGAGATCGTGACCTGGCTGAAGTCGGACGCTTAACCGACTGCACCACCCAGGCGCCCCAAAAGAGGACTCATTTCTAAAGAAGCCTGTGACATGTAAAGAAAAAGCAGATATTGGGATTAATCGGATCAGGCACGACTTTGGTCACTGTCGTGGAAAATACAGTGCCTGACTCTCTTCCAGGTGAGGTGTCTCGGACTAGAGATAAAATACTATGGAGAAAGTTCACAGTGGATCCAAAGGATTTAGTATGAATGGTGTGACAACACAAGACTTTATTTTCTATTTTTGTTATAATCAATGATTGCATGCTGACTTGCGTAGTCAAATACTCAAATACTCTGTCACGTAAGAAATATATATAAAACACAATTAAACCATCATCAAGAAAGAAAACTGATAAACAATGTTAAATGTGGAAATTATGTGAGGAGTACATGAGGGTCCATTTTACGATTCTCTGGACATTTTTGTGTGTGTATATTTGAAGTTTTGCATAATAAAATTTTTTTAAGAAAAGTTCTCTGAATCCCCAAAGTCCATTGCTTTTATTTTCTCGTTGTGAACTTATCATTTAGAAAAGATTTTAAGAAGTTAAAAAGTTGAAGAAGAATCAAATAAAAGAAAATAGGAATAAAAATTAAAATACTTCAGTTACCAAAGTGATGATTGGGGAAACTCTCTTCAGATACATGAATGTCATTAAAAAAAAAACAAATGTTGCAAGGGCCCCTGGGAGGCTTAGTCAGTTAAGTAACTGACTCTTGACTTCTGCTTAGGTCATGGTTCCATAGCCTGTGATTTGAGCCCTGCCTCTCTTTCTCGGTCTGTCTCTCTTCAATGTTTATTTATTTATTTTTGAGAGACAGATTGAGAGAGCGAGCGAGAGAGACAAAGAGAGAGAGAGAGAGAGAGAGAGAAAGGGCAGACCAGAGGGGGAGGGGCAGAGAGAGAGATGGAGACACAGAATCTGAAGCAGGCTCCAGGCTCCAAGCTGTCAGCTGTCAGTATAGAGCCTGAGGCAGGGCTTGAACCCACAAACCCTGAGATCGTGACCTGATGATGACCTGAACCAAAGTTGGACACTTGACCAACTGAGCCACCCAGGTGTGCTCTCTCTCTCTCAAACTAATAAATAAACTTGAAAAAAAAAAAAAGCTGCTGACCTATAAGCTTTTATATTTCTTTTGGGAGGATTTATTGCTTTAGATAAAATTTATAGCATAAAATCCTCTACAGAGACTGCTATAATGCTACAGCTGAAGTTCCCTATGCAGTTCATGTCTAAGTTGTTTCAACAGTGCCTGCTACCCTCAAAAAGATGGTAGCAAATAAAAAATTAGAAACCTACCAATCTGTGAAGATTTTTGTGTCAATTTCTTTGTTCTCAAAAGCTGAAGTTTATTTTCTTAAGTATCCCTATGATTACTAGCAACTGTTCAGATAAAAAATGAAATGAGCTATTCCATTAGAAACAAAGGGGTTGACTCAGTATTTATCTCCAGATTTTCTGATTTCTGTCCAACAGTAACGTAATAACAGACCACTGACAAGCTGGTTGTGAGTATCTTCAACTCTCAGATTCTTTTTGTTTTTTGTTTTTTCTCATCAGTAAATGGAATTAATAGCGTCTGGCTCTGCAGGTTTCAAAGCTAGTTGAAATCATAAATTGCATGAAAGTGGAATTATGGTAAGGATCAAATAAGATTGCTTATGAGAATATTAACTGCAATTTACTGAACATCTAACATACCCGAAACATTTTACAGAAATCTCTGATCTTTCTAACAATCCTCTAGATTGATTTCTGCAAACTCTACCTTGCAGATGAAAAACAAATTCAGTAGGTTTCTCAGGTTCTACACGGAATAATTGCCGGACCTGAAATAAAAATCCCTAGCCTTGTCTCTCTGAGTCTTTCCACCCTACCATGCTGGCTCCCACGAATCAGTGAGGAAAGTACCAAAGTACAAGTACGTTCTATTACCTGCAAACTTCTTTATTAAAGGATTTGAGGCAAGGACAGAAAATTACTCATCAGAGGCAACATGGAAAGAAAAACATACAATCTCCAATCCGTGTTCTCATTTCTTGTTTCTTCTTCATGATTCGTAACAATGCAAAGTATGGAAAGAATATTTTGAAGCTTGAATAAAAAGCCAGGAGGCAAACAATTCCCAGGCCATTTATTATCCCTATTTATGCAACATGGAATGGCAATTAAGTCCCCCCCAAACAATCCCAAAGGTCGTTACTTAGTTGTAACTTTGTTGAATTGTTAGCAGCCTTCTTTGTGCCATTTGCTTCTTAAATGAAGAGACTGTATCAACAGGGAAACCAAGTGGCAAACTGGCTTTGGGACTGCAGTTCATTCATTTGAATCTGAGAGGTGGGGGAACTCCAGCACATTTAAAATCCACCATTTGAATTTTTATTACTTATATTCAGAATCCTTTAGACACAGCCATAAATCAGGCAGTACTAGGGAGCCACCTGCTGGAATAACTTGCTAGATTTTGCTGCCATTGCTTCCACAAAATGTAATTCACTTAATATTAATTCAGTTATGAATTTACCAAATTCAGGATTCTTTGCTCTAAATATACACATATTTCACAAGAACTTTCAAATTAGACTTGGTAATGACAAAGATAGCATTATTACAAAAGAAGGCAAAAGTCGGAAATAGGGAAAAGAAATACTCATGGAACAATAAACAGGTGATTGAAATGTGACAAAAATACAAGAGTTAACAGAGAAGTTACAACAACAGCAGTCATATTGTTAAAATTAGGTTATCACTTCAAGATTGCTTTTCTTGAATTTGTCAAGGATGTTCTGCCTAATATTTTACACAGATGCCATCCTTAAATGGCAACTTATTTAAATGATAATATTTTCATTAATATTAAAATGTATTTTTAAAAAAAAAAACCTCCTGGCAATAAAGGAAAAACAGGAAATCTAATTTGGGATCAAGTGATGTAGATTTTATTTTTTTCCTTTTCTAAGCTGTGTAAAATCAGTCTCTTAAGACTTATTCTCTATAATTCTGAGTGCTGATAAATCAAAATTGTTAGCTAAAAGATGATTGGTATAGCACTTTTTCAAGACTATGTTGTTCAAAAGTCTATGTTAAATATAGGTACCCTTTTCATGCCTTAGCTATACTCTATGTATAGCAAAATGAAAGAAATGTTCTTTGATAATGCTTTTATATTGCTTAAGGGTCACCATTTTAAATATACTTTCCTTGTATGGCACAGAAACTAAATAAAAACAACATATGAGAGACTGATCTGAATGTGAACTATTTCCAAGACATAGCATGGAGTCATTTCCCTTGCCGATTCCCTATTATCAGTTATCACTTTCTTTATTCTCTAAAGGACAGCATGTCTAAAAATCTAATGGAAGATTCCAGTTAATCAAAGCTATGATTTTATTTCTACACAAGTATTTTCATGATGGTAGGTACCTTAGGTGATAAGGGTGTGCAGTGATAATTCTATAATTCTTCTGTTGGGCTGACAGTATTTGGTAAGTCCTGTACCAAATGCAGTTGCTTTATTCTAAAGAACTTCCTTTGGGGGTGCCTGTGTGGCTCAGTCAGTTAAGCGACTGACTCTTGATTTCGGCTCAGGTCATCATCTCATAGTTCATGAGATCAAACCCCACGTCGGGCTCTGCACTGATGGTGCGGAGTCTGCTTGGGATTCTGTCTCACCTTCTCTCTGCCCCTCCCCTGCTTGTGCTTGCTCTCTCTCAAAATAAATAAATAAACTTAAAAAAGAACTTCTTTGAGTTACACTGGCAAATCCTTGCCAAAATCCCTTCAGAATATAGCAAGTCATTTGTCTTAATCCATTTGACACCCAACAACCTTGAAAGATGGGATTCTTACTGTCTTCACACTACATGTGAGTAAGTGAAATTCAAGAATTACATAAATTGCCCCCATCACATTCTAGCAAATGCCTAAGGAAAGATTCAAGTTCCTGACAAGATCACACTGATCCCATTGGAATATCTAAGTTCTTAAAAAGAGCAGAACACTTTTCTGTATGTTTATATTACACCCTCATGCCCATCATATTATATGTCTGTAAGCTTCTCCAAACCATAAACTCCTTTTTTTCTTTCTAAATATCCTCAGAAGTTGGCATAAAACCTGCTATTCACAGAAGATGGTAAATTAGGACTACCTTCCCCAAATGACATAAATGCAATCTTATATTTAGTTTTGTTTATATTGCATGGAATCTAGCAGTTTACAATGAGAAGGAAAAGGGACGATGATGCTATTATATGTTAGGTACCTATCACTGCACCTTCAGTTCAAGACTGTAGGGGACAAAGAAACACTGAAACAAAGTGGTTAAGAAACTCACTCAAAGTCACCCAAAGCACCCTAAAGTCTGTCTCAATTTTTCCATCATCTCCTCTGATGATTTTATTCACTTTCATAGCCCTATCAATCACCCCCATGAAAGTGACTACCAAATTTACATGTATCATTCCTCAATATCTCACAACCTTAAACTATATTTGCAACTGTCTTGGATATTCTCAACAAACAGTTGTGGAATGACTGTATAAATACCTACTAAGTGCCAGGCACTATATTCAGGTCTGGATATCTAAGGTGAACCAAACAGTCTATTTCTGCCTGCAGAGACTCTCAGGCTAATAAAGAATTAAGCAATACAAAGACATTCAACATCACTAATTATCAGGGAAATGCAAATCTAAACCACAAGTTATATGAGATATCACCCTCTACCTATCAGAATGGCTAAAATCAAAATGACAAAATGACATGTTGGTGAGAATGTGTATAAAATGGAACACTAGTACACTGTTGGTGGTAATGTAAATTGGTGTAGGCACTGTGGAAAACAGTATGGGGTTTCTTTGGAAAAATAAAAAAATAGAAATACCATATGATCCAATAATTCCACTATTGGGTATTTATCCAAAGAAAATGAAAACACTAATTTAAAAGGTATATGTACACCTGAAGCATTATTTATCATAACCAAGATATGGAAGCAACCTAAGTGTCCATCGATAGGCAAATGCATAAAGAAGATGTGGCATATATATACCGTGGAATATTTTGTAGCCATAAAAAAGAATGTGATGGTGACATTTGAGATGACATAGATGGGCCTAGAGGGTTTATGCTAAATGAAATATGTCAGACTGAGAAAGACAAATGCCATACGACTTCATTCATAAGTAGAATCTAACAGGAAGGAAGGAAGGAAAGAGAAAAAAAGAATAACCAATCAAAAAGCAGAATCAGACCTATAAATACAGAGAACAAACTGATGGTTTCCAGAGCAGAGGAGTGGGCAAAATGAGTGAAGGGGAGCAGAGGTAAAGGCTTCTAGTTATGGAATGAACAGGTCAGGAAAATAAAGGCACAAACATAAGTCAGTTCTATTATAATAGTGACATACAGGGATGGATGGTAGCTACACTTGTGAATGTTAACATAATGTATAAACATGTCAAATCACTATGTTGTAAACCAATGCAATGTTGTGTGTCAACTAAACTCAAATAAAAAAATAAATAAAACATGAAGAGTTAAGCAACACATGTTATGAAATCCAAGAATGGACAGTTTGGTGATAGGGTAATCAGGGAAAGAATCCCTAAGGAGTTTAAAAAAAGAAAAATTAAGCCTCAGCTCAAAAGATAAAAAGAATCAACCCTGCAAAGAATAGAAATAAAATTTGTCCAAAGAGAGGGGAGAATACACTGGAAGGCCCTCAGGCAGAAAAGGCTGCTGCAAATTTTAAGAACTAAAAGTTTGCCTGGATGCCTGAACATAATTGGAAGTTCTTAAGGGTTTCATGTAGAGCATTGAAACACTCCATTTTATGATAAAAAGCAAACAAACAGTATTCTGACTATGATGTTAGGAAGAGATGAGAACCGAGCAAGAGAAGTAGTAAGAATCATTAGGGGCTTTCTCAGGAGTCTATGCATGATGCAACTGTGCTTGGCACCAATGGGCAATAAATACACTGGAGATAAGCAGAGAAATTAGAAATATACTTTAGATTTTAGAAAAAACATACTGATAGGTTGGAGAAGACAATCAGACATGTTAGTTTGAACAACTTTTGAGATGGTGAAAGATCATTTCTTTGGGTTCTTTCTGGGAACAGTTTGGTAAGAATATACCCCCAGCAATATTAAGCATATTGGTAAAAGAGGAGAAAGCAGGTATAGGGGGAAAGTAAGATGAAGATTTGATATATGACAAATTTAAGAGACCTGGGAGGAATTTAAAGCAGATGATACACTATTTCGCACATCATGTCCTGGCTCTCTTGCCTAAATCCTTAACATTCCATGTTTTCACTCATTAATTCTACCTAAACTACAAATTCCATCTGAAATGTTCATGAAGGAAAAGAAGGGTATAGCACGTTTGCCTAACTTCTCCTTACCATAAATGTGCCCATAAACTCTGTTTGTACTTCCATCCTGCTGCTTGTCTTAATCCACTATTAATCTGTAAGATTCTAACAGGCAAGACTATGCCCTTCTCTTCCACAAGAGTAGTAAGGGCCCAGGAAACATCTGTTGAACGTAATTGAATTACATGTAGTTTTCATAAGAGAAGAATATCCTAACTCTTTGTTTTTCTTAATAATGAACTGCATATTTTCTTAGTAATAGGAAGGTGTCTAGATAACATTCCATGAAGGTAATTGGTACATATATTTGATATCTTTCTGGAATGCCTCCAAAGCTCCAATGTCCTGCATTCTCTCAATTCCCACTTCTGTTTTAACAAAGCCAATCTCCCTTAGAAAACTTCCATCTGCTAACACTGGGATCAGCCAACCAGAGCCCATGTCTCAGGCCAAATTTAGCATACTGATGTCAAATCTGGTCACACCCATTTGTCTTAGCTCTGTGCTATAGTGGCAAAGATCAGTAGTTGCTACAGGGACTGTATGAACTGCAAAGCCAAAAAATATTTATGATTTGGACCTTGCACTAATGGAATGCTTTGAAAACCTCTTCTTTGGGTTCTTTCTAGGAACAGTTTGATAAGAATATACCTAAGCAATATTGTATATTGAAAACTTACAATTTAGCATAATTTCATAGAAGTGACATGCGGTGACGGGGATAGGAGATGAACAACCAAAGAGGGGATGGAATCCAGAACAAGGACTCTCAGTGTAGGACTCAAGAATCAGTAAGAAGATTCAAAACAAAGAATAGCCTGGGTCAATACAAACCTAATAAAGTCAGCTAATTTGTCTGGGGCTTTTACTTCACTCAACTGCACTCAACCCTAAGGCCATATCCGCAGCTCTCTCCCCCAAATTTATTATTTTATTATTTTTTTATTTTTATATTTTGAGTAGAGTTCACTTACAATGTTACATTAGTTTTGGATGTCCAACATAGTGATTCCACATCCATAGTGATACGTTATGCTGTTCTCATCCACAAGTGTAGCTACCATTTGTCACCATATAATGTTATCACAATATAATGGACAATATTCCCATGCAGGGTCTTTTATTCCTAGGATTTATGCATCCTATAGCCATCTTTTTCCCACTTTAAAGAGCTGTTTTCACATTCTTAAAGGCTCAACTCGAAATCTGTCTGCTCCATGGAGCCGTTTTAAAATCAATCTACTCAACAAAATTAGGCATGGTAGCTCATACTTGGATTTCTAGAGCATTTGTACTGTAGAACTTGTCATTTAATGCTTATTTATTCCCCTACTGGATTATAAACTTTTTGAGGGCAGATTTTGTCCTTAGCATTGAACTAGTTTAACTGAAATTATTTCATGTTAAGATATGAATACAACACAATTGCCTGACAAGATTTTAGAATATATATATATATATATACATATATATATATATATACACACACACACACATACATACATTGAGAGATTGAATATGCAAATGAACAATGACCAGACCACATTTGACAGTAAAACTCTGTAGCACCTACCAGGAATCCAAAACAGTCTCTGCAGTAATTTGCCCCAGTCAAGACTTGGCAAATGACTGCCAGCTTCCCTAATTTTTGCTCATTTTTCCACCTCAGGACCAACCAAAATATGTTATATTGCTCTACAACATATCAGGTAAGATTCCTGCTTCTACTTAGCCTGACTCCAGCTTCCTCATGCCAGCAACCTCCAATGAAAGCATACCTAAAATCTTCTGTCTTGTTCTCAACTAAAAATCTTTTTCATTCTTGCCTGTATTTGAGTCTTTACCAAACACAAATGATGGTTAGTTGACTAGCTTGCTGTAGCAAACTCAAAATAGCCTCTACCTCCTCTCATTTAAGTTTATCTTCATTTATTTCCATAACTTCATCCAGAGTTTTCCTTCAAATTTAGAGATAAAGCACCGGAGGTCAAGCTTCAAACAGACCAGTCTGGGAGGTGAAGGCCACCACAGTCTTCCATCTGCTGGTTTGATCCTGCTTTGACCCAAAGAGGAAATACTAGGCTTTGGACTGACAGGCACTGGGTTCAAAGTAGAGTGCCTTCAAGACCAGCTGAGGATTTTCACAGAGCATGGGACTTCAAAATTCACAGGTTGTTTTACCATATCAAGGTGGAGTCCAAGAATCATGGTTTTAAATCTGCCCCCTGGGCTCTCCCCAATTCAGCATATTTACTTCTTTGTCAACTCCTGTAGTTTCAGCCTTCAGTCTTGCCCAAGGACACATCCTCAGGCACAGTCCTGCTCAGATTTGTCAGAGCTGGCACTTTAATTCCTTGTCTAGCTGTGGCCTAACTCAACTTTGATTCATGCCATGGTCTAGATTTAACTGATTCTCTAAAGTCTTTCTGTTATTAACCTGGGCTAAAACCCTAATATTGGCCATGATTCCTCAGTATCAGCATGACTGGTCTTTGTGATCCTGCCATATTATGAGGACTGAAACAGAACAAGGATCAGCAGATACTGAATTATTAAAGCCAATGCAGGAATATAGACCCTGGGTCATAGAATTGAATTTGGAGACACCAGCAAACAGCATGATTCAAATGCCCAGGTAAACATAAAGGAAGCTGCTCTGTGCTCATAAAAAGTAGAATGAGATGCTGGTCCACTTGGACCCTTGGCTGTCCCACTTGTATACAATTAACAACCTCACACAATAATCCAATGGCCTATTAGGGAAAAGACGTTGTAACCGACTAAGTAAGAAAGAACCCTCAAAGGTATATGGATATGTTAACCAAATTGTAAAACATAAGTTACAGTTCTATTTGAGACAATACAGAAATAGAAACAATATCAAAATTTTGCTTAGCTGTAACATATCTCATGGAGAGAACATCACGACTGCCATATTTGAGGTATGTGTACCTACTCCACTAATCATTTTAAATGTATTTTACCTATACATGAATAGGTAAAGCATGGTTAACTTGCTGAGTTCAGTGGCAGAACCAGCCTTGGAAAAGGAAAATTTTCAGCTGAAGAGTTAGGTATGGAGTGTTTACTCAAGAGGCAACAGCCTTCAGCAGCCAAATCCTAACAGTTACCTGGGTAAAGTCATCTTAAAATAAATAACAGGTTACAAATGCCATATTCCCATTTTCCCACATTTTATTTACTTAAGTTCACACTATATCAAACTGTGTGGGGGCAGGAGAGATAAGTGGTTCAGGATTGTGTGGGGAAAAAAAAGATGAAGCTCTTTTAACCTTGGACGATTGAAAATCATCAATACAGTATCAAAATATAGATACAATAATAGTCAAAGAGATACTTTGAAGATAGTATTTACTCTGTTGATATGTAGCCTCTAAACCTAGCCAGAGACAACTATACTAAACAAATAACATATTTTATCACCTTTAGGAGCTATAAGTCTAAGAGTATATAGCACAAGCTACAAATAATAAATAATGCAAGTCCATACACTCTCAGTGGTGGAGGGATTAAATGTCTTGCAAAGGAGAAGATGGTTCAATTTGTGTGTGGATATATAGACCAAGTACTCATAAAATTTATCCAAAGTGAACTAGTAGGCTGAGAAGGTTTGAAGCCATATCAAGGAAATAGAGTGTCATTAAAGAACACAATGTAAACCTTTCACGTAAGTCATAAAAACTTGGAAATGCCAAGGACACATACTGTGCTTTCTTTGGTGGGTAGGATGTGACTACATCAACATAAGAGACCTTCATTAACATACATTCTCTTCACTGCTGTTCTTGACAAAATGTCTAAAACTTTATATTCCAGATTAAGTCATTTATACCTTAAAGAGTGTTCTACTAAATACACACACATTTGACATCCCATTAACTTATAATACCATTTGGAGACATGATCCTAAGAAGATAAGTAGAAACTTAAGAAAACAAGTTGAAGCTTTATGATAAAATGTTAATTAGCTTTAAAAAATAATGAAAATTGGGAACAATAAAAATATCCATTGGTATGAGAATTAGTTTTAAAATGATTTATGCTCCATGATGAAGCACTTAAAGTAATTTTTGAAGAACCTTTAATCACAAGATAAAATTCTCTCCATATAATTTAAAATGAAAAAGCAATATTAAAAATTAATATGCATGATGATCATAATGTGTAAAATATATATGTTTTTATTTCCTAGTATCTCTAGTAAAACGAAGCAAAAAATGACATAAAAATGATTACCTTGATGTGGAGGGATGACAAATAACTTTATTGTCTTCATTATTTCATGTATTTTCCAATTTTTATAAGAGGTATATATTACTCTCATTATTTTAAAAGAATAATCATTCTAATTGGATAAATATGAGAATATATATCCAGACACCCCAGGGAGAGAGAATACCTCTAGCTATTTTTAGTTAACACATCAGAGAAGATTATGACCATTAGCTAAGCATGGGGATGGGGAGGATGGCAGAGAGAAAGTGAAGCAGATACACGGATGATTCAATTCAATTAAAGAAATAATTCCTTACAAGGTTGTAATGCTTTGCCTTTTATAAAGTACTTTCACATACTTTATTCCATGAGGGCTCGCTCTTTCAACTTTCTATGGCATACATACAACCACATGGAGACACAAAAGGTTCCCGTTAGTTATTTTAAATGCCTAGGAAGACACATGTACCCTAAATTCCCAAAAGTGAGTTTTTATAACCAGGGAATAATGGTAGTTTTTAGTGCAAAGAATTTAGAAAGCAGAAGCTTCAGGAAAAGACAACAAATTGGGACATGCTATTCTCCATTCTGTACCCTAGGATTGTGACATGTCCTTTTGGCTCCCTGTTAGAGACCAAGCCTTTCTGCTTAGAATACTGACCAGTATCCCCATGGCTGCAGCTAACCCCTTCCTGGCTTGCTTTCCAAAGCCATGCCCATAGCTAAATCCATCACCCTTACCATTCTTTCCCTTGATTGAAAGGGCAATGATGTTACAAGCTTGAACTCCCCAACAAAGACCTTGGTTCTTGTTACACGAGCACATTCCAGTTCTACAGACTATAAAACTGTTACACGGAAACAGGTCAGAGAAGTCAGGATCAGGGTATATAGCTTAATATATCACCTCACCAGCAGAGCACCAGCTCGGACTTCCTTTTCTTGACTACACGCTGGAGGCCTGATCTTGGGCCAATGACAGCTATGCATCATTTACTGCAGAGAGACGGGAGCTTTGGAGCAAGGCTGATCTAAGAAATGTTCAGAGAGGACTTGCTCAATTGATATGTATCTTAATGCTGTATTACAATTGTTTTTAGTTAAAAATAATGTACTTCCTTTTAAGTGACAGGTGATTGGGGTAGTTACTTTTACTTTTGGAAAAAACAGAAGAAAAGAGATCAAATATTATGTTGTAAGCAGAGGGACTAGATCATGTGGCAAGGCAGCAGCTAGGAGAGTAACGCAAGAGTAACCTATGCTGCTGCGTAGCAAACCTTCTGGGAAACACCTATAAATAAGCAAAAGTTAGGACAGCAAAAGTTAAACATACACTTGTTATAAATATTAATCAAAGTCAGGAGTGTTTAAATAACTTGCCCTAATGTACACAACTTGAAGAGATGAAACTAGTTTAAATGTAGGTGATTTGCGACCACATTCTGAACTCATTTAAGTCATCTCTGCTCAGCAGAACTGTTGTATTTCATTTATAATATGCTTGCTTTGGGTACAGCTGTGTGTGTGTATGTGTGTGTGTGCGCGTGTGTGCGTGTGCGTGCCTGTATGTCTGTGTGTATGTGTTAGGAGGTTAGATGCACAGGGGCAAAAGCACAGAGTCCTTTTCCATATTTTCTAATGACTGCATGCATAAATAATGACAGACATGAAACATGGACATCATTATTAGGGAAAGAAAATAAAATATGCAAACATGCTCTATAAAGGATAATGTACCACATAAACCTAAACTATTATGATTCTTGGGACTACAGTAGCTACACAATATGCTGTAAGAAACTGGCCTACTGCACAAGTAAAATTCAGTACTCTCACATCATACTTTACCTCCAGTTAAGATTTAGGGACTACAGCTTAACCCTACCCTGTTATCCTCATCACACGCCACCACCGTCCTTCCACAGCCCTGTCCTGAGGGGACCTGGAATCTGAGTCATTCTTAACTCCTGACTGTTGTCTGATTACCACATCGGCAAGCCTGCTGGTGGAAGGAACAGGACCTGGCAGATTGAGGCCACGATAAAGCCACAGTCTCCAAAGTCAACTATTCTCCTGGTACCACCTGGCAAGTCCTTTGACGCCTTACTCATCACTTCCTTCTTTGTGGCAACAATTAACCTTGCATATTCAGACCTTTCACCACCTCCTCATGCACCCTCAGCTGATCTCCTGTCCCATACATTTACTTCACATGCATGCACAAAAGTTATTGGATTCTTTCAAATTCCAGCCACCTTAAGGTGCAGTCTTCACCTGGACCCATCAGATACTCCTTTTAATGTCACTTGAAAGCTGTCCCTTCTCTTACCTAAAACTCATCACTTCCCCTTTCTGGTGAATCACATTCTCCCCACCCCCACTTTCTTCCTCTCATTTTAAAAAATAACAGCTTTGTTGAAGCATAATTCACGTACAATCAACCTACTTAAAGGGCACCATGGGATGGTTTTTAGTATATTTATACAGTCGTGCAACCATCATTACAATCAATTTTGCAAAATGTTCACTCTTCTCCAAAATAATCGTACCCATTAGCAGTCACTCCCTATTACCCCAACCTACCCACCTCCAAACCCCCAGCCCTGGGCAATCACTAATCTACCTCCTGTCTCTATACATATGTGTGTTTTGGACATTTCATGTAAATGGAATCATGTAATGTATGGAGGCCTCACTCGATTCTCCCTTTACCCTTGTACTTTTAATATCTCCTCCTCCACTTGTCTCTCCCACCAGCATTTCACATGTTCAAATCGTGTCCATCTTTAAAACCAAACCAAACAAAATATAATTACCCATCAGCATCCCACCCCACTTTGGCTTCTGCACGATTTGTCTCCTTCCCAGCCAAGCTTTTTCAAAGAAATGTTTCTGGCTCCTCACATTCTCACTTCCCACTCACTCCTCCAACCATTGCCAACTGTTCCCTGACAAGGTCACCGACGACTCCTTCTTGCTAAATTCAATGGATTGCTAACACCTACTCCTCCCTCACCTCTCAGATTGGATATCACTTCCTCAAGGAAGCCTTCTGTAACCCCTTACATTATATCAGGGTTTCTCACCTTGATACTATTGACATTTTGGGGTGGGTAATTTTCTGACACAGGGGGATGTCCTGCATACTGCAGGAAGCTTAGCAGCATCCCTGGCCTGTACCCATTAGATGCCAGTAGCCATCCCCAGTCCCAAAATTGTGACAACCAAGTAGGTCTCCATATATTGCCACATGTTCCTAGGGAGGCAAAATCACCCCGATAGAGAATTGTTTATCTAGATATGTGCTTTTCCTGCAGGCTGTCACGCCATACTTGATTTCTCTTTTCACAGTACTTATTGCAATGTATTTGGCTATTTGTGGGCTCTTCTGTAACCCCAGCTGGACCAAGATTTATATAGTAGAAGTAATGGTTATCTAGTTCATTCCAGTGACCTCCACACATAGCACAATGCCAGGATCACTGTAATTAATCAATACATATTTGTTGAATGAATAAGTAAGTGAATGAATATAGTGCTTTTTTGTCGTATGGGGTCCCAGCAGTATGGGAGCCTCCTGAAGAACTTACTGGGTTTTTTTTCCTGTATACATTTTGTCTGTTGTTTTGTTTTTTGCGATTACACCTTGCTAAGGGGTTTGTTTAGGGCCATTGCTAAAAATCATGACATCTGAGTCAAAGGTTACAAGAAGAAAGCAGAGTCAAGAAAGTATAAAGACTGATCTTGCATGTAACCCTATTCTTCTTCATTGTTTTCTTGATTTAGCTTTTAAATCATAGGCATATTTGTTGTTAATGCTTTATATTATTTGGCTTCAAAATTTCTCAGCAACTAGCTCTTGTTGGTCCCACGTCCAGATTCAGTCAATCAACTCTGAATTCTCTCATGTTCCAAGTCCCCTGTAATACTGATTCTGTATTTCCCAGAGGGAAGTAGTTCATGGTTACAGTCATTAGAATCATAAGCTCTTCAAAGAGCATAATTGAACCACATTTTTATAGATGAGAGAATTAATATTCAGGGATATAAAGTGACATGTAGAAGGTGCAGTAATGATCTCTGAAGAACCAAACTGGAATAAATGTTTCATGATTTTTCAATAAGCATGATTTATCATCTTTAAATAGGTCTCATTTGATGATCACTTACTATGGTACCTTTGGGTAACAAAAAGGTACAACATAGAACACAAAGGACATCAGTGGCATTGAAAAAAAAGAATGAGAAGAATAGATTCATGAGGGGCACTATGTAATTTCCTGGATGATACTGAGACAGAGGCTGATCTATCACTATCAGTTCATGCTGGCCAGGTCACTCATGGTTTTTAAGTGACTTGGACTCGATTTACAATGCAGGATTTGGGCAGCATGCATGACCATGGCCCAAGTTACTTTATGAGATGACATGTTTTATTGGGTTTGAACATCCACTCAGATGGACTAGAAAATAATGCTAGTGGACACCAGAGTATGCTGATTACAGCATCCCCAATTTAAACCATATTGGTTGAAAAATAAGTTGTATTGCAATAAAAAAAAAGCTATAAATATTAGGTAACCTGAAACATAGACATTCTCAAGTCCCCAAATGACCTGCATCTAAAACTCCTCACGTTCACTTTCTGATTTTGGTTGGAGAAAATTACCGGAATCATGGATGGCGTGCATCACAATTACATGATGCTTCTGTTTTCCCAGTGACTCACACAATATGTGTTGGTTCCCTTCCTCTCTCAGTATGGCTCTCACTCTTCTGGTGGTCTGCTGTGTTTCTTGAACCAGTGTTGTTGTTGTTTTGTTTTGTTTTTGACCATAAGTAGCAATGGCTTTCTCTTTGTGCTCTAAGTGAGGACAAGGGGATTTTGGAGTTGTTTTCCTCATCTAAGGAGGGACTGTATTGCCTTCAGCAGAACGGAGGTAAATTAACAAGTCAGATATAATTGTCATTCTCCTGGAAGTCCTCATGTTTTACAGCTCAACCACCTCTTTATAGACAGTAATCTACTCTCATATGGGCTCAATTTTGTCTTTAACAACAGAAGTACCATCAGTATTTACTCATACTCAAAACATTTAACAACTGGTAAGGCATAGGTGCTAACTAATCAGGGATCGCTTGCCATAAACAACGGGTACAACCGTATCTGGGTTACCTGTAGACCATCAGTCTTTCACACAGGTGAATAGAGTTTTCCTCTATCTAGCCTGATGTCTTTTCCAGGAATGGATGCCTCTGGGAAGTACTATTTATGTATTATGCAAATCACATCAAATATCCTAGAATTTACTCTTGCAATGACTTTGAACATTAGTGAAATCAATCCAGATTCTAAGGTACCTCCCACCACCCACCACCATCTCCTATCACAGATGAAGTGCCTCCCAGTTTAAGATGTGACTCCAGGATCTTCCTTCTCCTCACACAAAGATACACACTGGAGTCATCTCCAGATGACCATGGTTACAAATGCATAATGTTTGGGACCAGCAAACATTGGGACCAATGTAATACAAATGCATTATGTTTGGGACCAGCCCAAAACATAATGGGAACTGATTACATGATCCAGTGAGTAGAAATATCCCCTGAGCTAGAGACATTTATGTTGCCAAACTCTTATTAGAGGAAGTGAAAGGAAGGAGGACCTTTCCATCTTTGTTTGCAAAGGCATGCATATGGAAAGCTAAGTAGACTTGCCTGTGTATGTTTACTTGTGCGCTGTTTGAATTGCCTTAATTGCTTGGGTATCTTGTTTTCAGAGTCAATCACATAGCAATTTACCTAAGGCTAATCATCGCTTCCAGTCATTTTTACACTTGAAAAGAATCATTCATAAATCAAGTCAACCATCTAAAAGAGAGCAGAGATGGTATGTATTAATTTTGAATATCTACTATATGTCTGCAGTATAAAAGGCACTTTTGGTCAATTTAAGTAGTGAGAGAAATTATGATACAGTAGTTAAGAATATGAACTTAGGATAGGAGTCAGAGATAACTGGAATTAACTCTTGGCTCTGCCAATTACTAAATTGTGCTCTTGGATAAACTTAACCGTGTAAAGCCTCACTTTCCTAAGTTGTTAAATGGAGATTATTAATAGCATGTACATACTACATGGCATTGTGAGGTTCAACCAAATGTGTATAAAGTGCTGAGACTAAGCACTCAAAACTGGTAGTTACTATCATTATCTATGGCTATCACAATAACATCTTGAGGTTATGTATCAGATTCATTTTACAGATGAGGAAACAAAGAACCATGGAGGTTAATAATTCCCAAATCTGTACTCTTCGTAGCACATCATACCATAAATAATGGAACCACCATTCTGGCATTATTTGTAAACTGCCTGAAGCTATGATTCCCAAAAAGGAACCAAAACATAGTATGTGTAACCATTTATTCCTCTACCCAGGATACCCATACACAAAGCAGTTAGCTTGAAGGACAACATTCATATGGATATATGAGTTCTGGAATATGTATTTATACAATTATTTCATGGATAAAACCCCTATTGCTTTTGTTGTCTTACCCACTCTTCCAGAGCTGCCTGACTTTTTTTCTTTCAGAACCAACTGGCAAGATGTTCTGGAAACAAGATGTTTCTTAGCAACATTTTGTTTATATATATAAAAACATAACCTTTACTGCCACCTACTAGAGAAGAGAGAGCCTCCGCATTTAAATGAATGTACTTATTGGATCTCTTGGTTTTTGTATATAGTCCTGCCTGTTTTTCTTTCTTTCAGGAAGGAGTGTCCTTCGCTTTAAAATAGTTCTTCCTCAAGGCCATAGCTAATTGTATAGCACCTCCTCTCCTGTGTCCTCACAACTGTGGATGTGTGTTCATGTGCATATGTCTTAAAAGAAACACATGCCTGGTAGATTTTCCCCATTCTACCCCATTACTGTCAAAGTAATCCCTTCTGCAACTTTGATTATTTAGAGGATTTACTCTTTCCCTAAAGAAATATCACTGAACTCAGAAAGATATTTCGAAAAAATCTGACAAAAAGATCAATACTTCTAGAGAATAACTGGCCTTCTCCATATCTCCATTACAGAAGTGTTGGCTGTGGATGACCAAATTCCTTAGAGAGGACTGTTTTCTAACCCAAACGAAGTCATTTCTTGACCCAAATGAAGTCACCTGCAAGACAGCATGTGTGTGCCAGGGGAGGCGGGTAGCCCCAGAGAAACAGTAAACACTGTAATCACAGAGGTATTTGAGAGAGTTCAAATACTTATTTTCACAAAAGTTCCCCTTAGTTTGCTATTAGCTAGGGTTCTCCAGAGAAATGGAACCAATGGGATATGGAGAGAGAGACAGAGACAGCAAGAGAGAGGAGATTGTTGTTAAGGAATTGGCTCACACACAGTTGCAGGGACTGGTAAGTCCAAAATCTACAGCGCAGGCCAGCAGGCTGGAGATGCAGGGAAGAGTTGATGTTGCAGTCTTAGGTCTGAAAATGATCAGGAAGTGAAATTCCTGGGGTACCTCAATCCTTTCTCCTAAGGTCTTCAACTGCTTAGATGAGGCCCATCCATATAATAGAGGGTAAACTGCTTTATTCAAGGTCTACTGATTTAAATGTTAATCATAACTAAAATAATAACTCACAGCAAATTCTGGGTGACTAAAATCACCCAAGGCATCACCTAATTATACTATGAAACGTGATAAGATTATGACTGGACTTTCTTTTGTAATTCTTTTTTTTTTTTTTCCATTTTGATATAATGATAGCTTTGCATGTTGTTTTAAGAAAAAATACAGAGAAATTAATTCTATGTACCTTTTACCCAATTCCCCCCAATGGGAATACTTTGGAAAATTTTAGTACAGTATCATAACCAGGATATTACCAGTGGTAGAGTCAAGATACAGAACACTTTCATTACCACAAGGATCATTCATGTTTCCCACTTATAGTCACTTCTATGTCCCTCCTGGCCCCCATCCCTACATAACTGCTGGAAAACACTGTTTTGTTCTCTATTTCTATAATGTGTGTCATTTCAGGAATGTTATATAAATGGAATTGTATTATATAACCTTTTGGGACTGACTTTATCATGCAGTGTAGTTTTCTGAAGATTCATAGAAGTGGTTGCGTATATCAATAGTTTGTTCCTTTTTATTGCTGAGTAGTTCTCCATGGTATGGCTTGTTTAATCATTCACCTGTTGCATGGTATCTGGGTTATTTCCAGTTCTGGCTATTACAAATAAAACTGATACAAACATTTGCAAACAGGTTTTGTGGGACAATAAGTTTTTTTGGTCTGTTTTTTTTTTTCATTTTGTTATTTCTCTGGGATAAATGTCAAAAAGTGCAATTGTTGGGCCATATGATAATTGCATATTTGGCTTGCTAAGAATAGTCAAATATTGTCCAGAGTGATGACCATCTGACATTCTCTCTAGCATGTAGGAGACATCCAATTTTTCTGCATCCTTGATAGCTTGATAACATTTGGTATTGTCATTATTCTTTATTACAGCCATTCTGAATGGGGATAATGATACCTCACTGTGTTTTTTATTTGCACTTTATTAATGACTAATGATGTGGAAAATCCTTTCATATGTTTATTGGACATCTGTGTATCTTATTCATTGAAATGTCTTCTCAAATCTTTTTCCAAGTTTGCATTGGATTGTTTGACTTTTCTTCCCTTTTAGATCTTGTGAATTCTTTATATATTCTATATACTTGTCCTTTGTTGAATATGTGGTTTGCAGATCTTTTTTTCCCAGTCTGTATATTGTCTTTCAGCCTTTAAACAGGGTCATTTTTCTGAGCAAAAGTTTTTGTTTTTATTTATATGAAAGCCAATTATTATTTTTTTAAATGAATTGTGTTTTTGGTGTTAAGTCTAAGAGCTTTTTACCTAACCATGAATCCCAAATATTCTCTTTTCTTTTTTCCTAAAAGTTTTTAGCTTTACTTTTATATTTAAGTGTATGATACATTTTCGGTTTTTTAATAAAATTATGAAGTTTCAGTCATGTTTTTTTTTCTTGTTTGTTTTGTTTTCCCTGTTGATACCCAGCTGTTCTGGAACCATTTTCTGAAAAAGCTGTATTTCCTCAATTAAGTTACTTTTGTCCCTTTGCCAAAAATCAGCAGGATGTATATACGTAAATCTATTCCCAAGTAGTCTTATTCCATTATCTGTGTGTTTATCCACCAGTATCAGTCTGTGGCTACTCTAACTACATGACAAGTCATAAAATAAGTCATATAAGTCATAAAATCTGGCAGCTTTTTTCCTTCTGCTTTATTCTTCTTTTTCAAAATTATTTTAGCCATGTTCCTTTGTATTTCCATATACACTTTAAAATCATCATATCTACATCTATAAAATTTCTTGTTGGGATTTTGATAGTAATTGCACTGGACCTGTATATCAGTTTGGGGGGAATTGATATCTTTAATATGTTAAATCCCCTGTTGCATGAACACAGTTTGTCTCTCTATTTATTTACATTTTGTATTTCTCTTATCAGTGTTTTATAGTTTTCAGCATACAATTTTTATATATGTATTGCTAGATTTATACCTGGATTTATTTCTTAAAAAGCAGAATGCAATAAAAATCTTTATTTCTTGAGTGCCTGGGTGGCTCAGTCGGTTTAAGCGTCCAACTCTTGGTTTTGGCTCAGGTCACCGTCTCACAATTTATGAGTTCAGGCTCCACATCGGGCTCTGTGCTGATGGTGCTGAGCCTGCTTGAGATTCTCTCTCCTTCTATCTCTGCCCATTCCCTGCTTGTGCTCTCTCTCTCTCTCAAAATAAATAAATAAACTTTACAAAAATATCTTATTTCTTTATTGAAGAGACCTGACTTTATCTATCTATCTATCTATCTATCTATCTATCTATCTAATTTGAGAAAGAGAGGGAGAGAGTGGGGTAGATGGGAAGAGAAAAAGAAAAAGAGAGAGCAAGAGAGACAGAGAGAGACAGAGACAGAGACAGACAGAGACAGAGTGAGTCCCAAGCAGGCCCCATGCTCAGTATGGAGCCCAACATGGGGCTCGATTCCACAAACCTAGGATGATGACCTGAACTGAAATCAAGAATCAATTGCTGAAATGACTGAGCCACCCCGGTGCCCCAAGTAGAGGAGACCTGACTTTAATCATTCTTGTCTCTATGCTTCCAAATAGTCAGTGTTTATTAGTTGGATTTTCTATTAAAATTTTCAAAAACCTTATGTTTACCATTTAGAAATGATATCTTCTGAACAAAACATGTTAAAAATTCTTGTCACTGGCATAATCAGAAAAACCAATGTTGCAAATTAATTGGGTTTTGCCATGCCCATTCCTTTCCATTGTTCTCATCAACGGGTGATTTCTAGCAGCATTCCTGGATCCAAAACAGTTTTCTGAGCCCCACTTTACATGCAATGCCAGACCTCAGTATTTTTCAAGGCTCCTGATGATGTCACTCTATGCTAGGACAGCATTGGATGGAAAGTAGGGGGTTAGATGCAGAGCTTTTGACACCAAAAGCACAGTGAAAAATGAGAATCCGGACATTAGGGCTTCTAATGGAATTAATTTGCAGCTCACGGTGTAAACTATTGATATGAAATGGCCTTGTGGCAGCACAAATACTTCACTGAGACCAAACAATGTGTAGATAACCTAGTTTGTTTCCAAATGAAAGCTGTGCATTACAAATTACTTCTTTTCTGTGATTAATTGTAAAATTGTACTGTAGGTTCTGAGGTTCAGTGTTCCCCTGGCACATATGCTGAGGTTTCATGGGAAGGAAGAGTGAAATTCAAAAAAATGAGGATAAATCCTGTTTTGTTCTGCACAGTGGAAAACAAGTAAGCCTATGAAATCCATGGCAAGATACTTCAACCTTTTAAGCCTCAAGTTTTCCAGCTTGAGGTACACTGAATAAACCAATTTTTGAAACAAACCGATGAACTGTGAAGTATTCCAGAAGAGAAAGAGGACTGAGGTCAGAATTCCTTTAGCTAAGGTGACCAATTTCTCCTTACTTGTCCAGGACTTTCCTAGTTTTAACAAAGAAAGTCTCACAACCTAGGAAACCGCTCAGTATTAAAATGGAAGTCCAATGTCTCAGGATTCCTCCCATCTCTAACCAGAATGGTTAGTCACCGTACCTCCAGCTCTCCCTCTTACTAACTTTAGGATTTTATTTTATTTTTTTTTTTAACTTTTTTTTTTTTTTTTTTTGAGACAGAGAGAGACAGAGCATGAACGGGGAAGGGGCGGAGAGAGAGGGAGACACAGAATCAGAAGCAGGCTCCAGGCTCTGAGCCGTCAGCCGTCAGCCCAGAGCCTGACGCGGGGCTCGAACTCACGGACTGCGAGATCGTGACCTGAGCTGAAGTCGGACGCTTAACTGACTGAGCCACCCAGGCGCCCCTTAACTTTAGGATTTTAAATGAAACCCATTACTTGTTTGAGTCTAGCTCCTCATCTACAGAAAGTAGAGAAGACCTGTTCTATCTCTCACAGGGTCATTGAAAGGAATAAGTGTGATCATGTAAACACAGAGGCACACTATTCAAATGTATGGGTTTGCAACCATCATAACTCCTAATCACTCCATGCTAACAATATTTTTGTCCTATACTTTACTTAATTGGACTCTCTGGCAGAGAAACAGTCATGAAATGATGAAAAGCTCTGTCCAATGGCTCATCTCTTTCCAACCAGAACAATATTTTCTGCCATACTCTAGAGAACCCTTTAGCTAAGCACAAAATAGCATCTACCCCCAAATTACTGCTAAATGCTGTTTACCCTCTAATCCCCTAATTCTATTCAGCTGACATCACTTTATGGCTCTCTGGCAAATAACACAGTTCAAGTGTATAAGCATAGGGCGTGGATTTGAATAATTGCATGTTTATGTTCAAGAAGAATATAATAAAATATTTACAAATCCTGTTCCCCTCCAAGAGTAATACACTGTTCTATGGTAAAGGCGATGGGATGCTTACAGCTCGCCTTCTGCATTCTAATGATAGCATTTAGGAAAGAAATCACAGGGCTTTGGGTAGAGGTTTCTGTGCAAGTTTTTGGAATGTAGATAGTTGAATGTAACATACCAACAGATTTAAGCAAATTCATGAGGCTTCAAAGTTAATATCTGAAACACTGTCAAGTGCCAGATCTTTTGTTTCACTCTGTTAGTAAATGTAACAGATGGTTTGCAAACATGTTTGGGATCTGAAGGCTGACTGATCATGTCAGTCTGATAGAAATAGAATGCAGCCATTTACCACATCAGAATGTGAGAAAAGGAAAGCTTCAAAATTAAACCTTAAAAGAGAGCAACTTTCTCACTGGGGCTGACTAACAAGAGAGAACACTGAATTTAAAACGTCTGTTACCTCATCACTAACTTTTGACTTTTTTCCTTTTTCTGATGCCAATATGGAATATTAAGAATAAGGATCTGTCACCTTCCAAAAAATAAATAAAAACCATATGCGAATCTTTGATGCAATAGTGAAATCACCATCACAGATAGAGTTCTGTTGCCATGGGGATGATTATAGTCTCATGAAATTCAGTAATTCAACTTGTTCTCTGTGAATCCAGCTAAATGAGAGACAAAATTCTGTCTCCTTTCTCCAATCTGCAAACGAGAACACTGTTAACCTTGCAGAAAAGGAATGTTAATAGCTGGGCTCCTCTATCTGTCTGACTTCCACCTCTACCCTTCCCATCACAGTGTTGAAGCATAATGTAGGTCAGCGAGGACCAAAGAGAGTAGCTGCTATTACTAAAAATACATGTGATAACACATTTAGCTTTATTCTTGCACCAGTTTGAGGAAGAGCCAGGGCAAGACAATTTCTCCGATTCAAAGCTCTGAAATGACAGGGTCAATGACAGGCTTATCGGGGGTTTGAAACTGGGAAGGTACACAAAAGCTCAAGTCATTCCAGAAAGACTGCTGGTAAATGATCATTTGAAATTGGTTGACTTCAACATAGGATACCCAGAGAATTATGGAGTAGGTCTTGCAGTAAACTGTACTCTCCTTTTGTCTTCGTCCAACAAGTTTGAAAACCTCCTCTGTGCCAGACACCATGCTGGCTATGGAAGACACAACTGAACACAATGACAAGGTGCCAGCTCTCACAGAGCTCACATCCGAAGGAGGGAAAAAGACACCAGGAGAGAGCTCTCTGAGGTGGTCACATCTGGGCTGAGCCTGGCTACATTAAGGAGTGCCGTTCTGTAAATGTTCTTACAGTAATCTCACATTACAGATTCAGCTTTTCTCTCTATTGGACACTCCCAACTGGAGAAACAGACGCAGAGTGGCTACAATGTACCCAGAGAAGTAAGTAGCCCTCAGAGGACTCCCTGAAACTTAGAGAAGCAAGGGTGAGATCGAATGAAAAAAAAATCAGACAGTGTAGGTTCAAATACCAGTTCAACCACCAGTTGAGTAATTAAACTTACCTGAGTTTGACTTTCATCAGCAGTGCATATACTGAGCTGATGCCCTATCCGCCTCAATATTACAGGGTGCATTTCTTACAAATAAAGGCATTCTCCAACATGATCACAAGATAGCCACCAAAACCAGCAAATTAATGTTGGTGTAGTAACATCTCATCCACAGATTCCATTCAAGTTTCACCAAGTGTCCCAATAATAACAATATAACAATAGCAAACTGTTCAAATTTGCTGTCATTTCGTTCCACCTTGTTACTGTGTCATTTTAGTATCCTTCTGTTTGGACCAGTTCCTCTGTATTTCTTGGGCTTTCATATCCTTGACATTCTTGAATAGACAGGCCAGTTAATGTGTAGGATGTCCCTCAATTTCAGTTCATCTGTTTTCTCATGACTTGATTCAGATACCCTCCTCAAGCCGCATGTCTCCGACACAACTAGATTGGCCACCCTCCCCATGAACACTCTCCTTGCCCTGCTTGGACTCTGATGCCATGCCCAGTCTCTCATCTGCAAAACTGCCTTCCTCACCCTGTTCATACTCTGACCCTCAACACCAAATTGCCCCCCAGGAGGATGGTATCTATGCTAGTCAGCCCCACCTTGCAGAGACCCTTCTTCTCCCCTGTTTTAAGTCACTGTGCTCCTCCTCACCCAAAACCAATGTCTACTTTGCTCCATATACTAACTTCAGGGTGCGACTGATTGTTCAAGAAGAAAGGAGATGAGAGATGTGATCAATAAATATTATTCCAGAACATTTCTGAGTATTTAGAGTAAATTAATACAGACTTATCTATGCATTATTTACAGTTAGGACCAATTATCATGAGACTTGCTGTCCAGAAGCCAGTGAAATTGGACAATTGCCACTATACTCTTCCTCTTCAGTGAAAAAGCATAGTAAACACTTGTGTGCTTGGGTCCAAACCTATCCATTAGGGATATGTTCACTACCTAGCAGAAAATGCGTCTGAACTTGTCCAGCTGAACATAAGCTTCCTATTGCTTTACCCATCCCAACTTCCCAGTTCTGCAGAGGACCCCCCCCCTCAAATTCTCTATTTTCCACAAGTAACTTTTCAGTTTATCTGTAGGTCTGTTCACTTATCGACATCTCTCTCCATCCCACTTCTATATATAATAGAATTAGTTTACTGATACAACTGTTTTACATGTTATATAAGACCTGCTGACAATTCTGTAGTCTTCTTACTTTATCAGCTACTTTATACCCTAAATTAGATCTTGTTACCATCACAAAGATAACAAGGCTCTCCCTCCTCTTTCTCTCTCTCTCTCTTTCTCTCTTCCCCCGCTACCAACACGCACACTTTCTAAGGTTCATAGTAGCTGACCACAGAGAATTCTGCAGTAAGTTATTTATTCATTTACACTTATAACAAATATTTTTGACCAGTGGTCATTACAAGGCCCAGGATTAGGCACCAGGGTGAACACATGAATCAAACTGAACTCCAAGTCAGTGTCTGGTGAAGTTCACTGGCAAAGCTGAATATAACAACAAATAACCATTTATTGCATTGATTATTGCCTTTTCCCTTTTGATATGTCTTATCTGTTCATGTTTCCTAACTTGACAATGAATGGGACCAGAGAAATATATGCACTCTTCCATTATTTCATTATTTTAAAGGCTTTATCCTTTAGAACAGTTTTACATTTACAACAAAATTGAGAGGAAGGTAGAGAGTTTTTTATACTCCCTGCCACCATTCATGTATACCCTTTCCCATTATCCATATTACTCACCACAGTGGTACTTTTTGTCATTATTATTATTATTATTATTATTATATCATTTTTTTTTTTTACCATGGATGAACCTATGTTTGACACATCATAAACACTCGAAGTCCATTATTTACCTTGGGGATCACTCTTGGTGTTGTAATTCTATGGATTTAGACAAATATATAATGACATATATCCATAAATGTAATATATCATATAAAGTATTTTCACTTCCCTAAAAATCCTCTGTGCTCTGCCTATCCATCTCTCCTTCCCCCTACCTTGGGCAACCACTAATCTTCTTATTGTCTCCAGAGCTTTGCCTTTTCCAGAATACCATATAGTTAGAATCATACACTATACAGTGTTTTTCAAATGGACTCTTTTCACTCGGTAATATGTATTTAAATTTTCTCCATATGTTTTCATGGCTTGATAGTTTATATCATTTTAGCACTAAATAATATCCCATTTTATGGATGGACCACAGTTTACTTATCTGTTCATCACTTGAAGGGCATCTTGGTTGCTTTCCAGATCTGGCATTTATGAAAAAAGCTGCTATAAACATCCATGTGCAGGTTTTCATGTGTACAATTTTAAACTCCTTTGGGTAAATAACAAGGAACATGATTGCTAAGTCACATGGTAAGAGTATGTTTAGTTTTACAAGACATACCCAGTGGTCTTCCAAGGAGGTTGTGACATTTTGCATTCCCACCAGTAATGTAGGAGTGTTCCTGTTGTTCCACATCCACAGCATTCAGTATTATCATTGTTCAAGACTGCAGACATTCTGATAGGTCCTTAGTTGTACCTCTTTACTTTTTAATGTATCTTATCTATTGAAAAGTACATAAAACATAATGTCAGTTTAGTGACGATAAATGCTGATGTTTATAATTACTTATATAAAAGTACTTACTTTTATATTTACATATATATGCATGTATAAAGATGTTGTATATGTTTTATATGTAATATACATAATATATATAATAAAATAAATATATTATATATTTATATTTAAATAACTCATAAAAAGAAATAGAATGGGGGCACCTGGGTGGATCAGTCAGTTAAGTGTCTAGCTCTTGATTTTCGTTGAGTACATGATCTCACTATTGTGAGGTGTAGCCCCCCTTCAGTCTTTGTGCTAAGCGTGGAGTCTGCTTGGGATTCTCTCTCTCCCTTTTCCTCTGCCCCTCCCCCACTCACACTCTTTCTCTCTCTCTCAAACAAGAAAAGAAATAGAACATTGCTAATATTTTAAAACTGTCCAACCTTCCCATTCTCCATCCCCACAAAAGTAACTATGGCATTATGATGAGTCATTTCTTTACTTTTTCAGAAATTTGTCACCAGTGTATGCACCACTAGAAAATTTAGTTTATTTTCCTGTTTTAAGGTTGATATTAATGGAATCATACTGTATACATTCTTTTTCTTGTTTCTTTTATTTAATATTACTTGTATGACCCATTAAAGTTGTTATTCATGGATATAGTTTGTTTATATCATCAATGTAAAATAGTCTATTGTTGGGATATACTTGGATGTATTTACCTATTCCCCTTATTAAAGAATATTGGAGGGGCCCCTGGGTGGCTCAGTCGGTTGAGTGGCCGACTTTGGCTCAGGTCATGATCTCGCGGTCCGTGAGTTCGAGCCCCGCGTCGGGCTCTGTGCTGACAGCTCAGAGCCTGGAGCCTGTTTCAGATTCTGTGTCTCCCTCTCTCTGACCCTCCCCCGTTCACGCTCTGTCTCTCTCTGTCTCAAAAATAAATAAACGTTAAAAAAAATTAAAAAAAAAAGAATATTGGAGTTGTTTCAAATCTGGGACTGTTTATGAATACGGCCATAAACAATCTTTGCTTATAACATGATGCATAACCAGGCAGGTAAATTTCTCTATATCTAAGATTGTAATTACTAGGTTTTTGATCAACATTATCAGAAAATACATATTTTCAAAAGCAATTATACCAATTTGTACTACATCAGCAGTATTAGAGTTCCCCTTATTCCATATCCCATCAATATTTAGCATTGTCAGGCTTTTAAATTTTTGTCATTTTGATGGGTGTATAATGATACTTTGCTGTGGTTTTAATTTACATCTCATTAATTACTTAGGAAGCTAAACAGTAATCCATGTACTCTTTCAAATGCTGACCATTAAGTCTCAAAAGATTACTTCTTATCTGATGGTGAATAAACAAATATTCAGCATTAGACTTGTAGAAAAATCAGTGTAGAACAAGTAAAATCCCTTATCACTCTTAAAATTTAGAAGAAGATAATATTCCTTAATATAATTTTCATATTGAGACTTTTTTCTTAAAAAAAGTGGCTTTGTCAAGATTTGGTATCCACCTAATATATAGAGAAATCAATATGAAGTGTATAGTGAGATAAGCCAAGAGACTACATTAGCTAAAACATAACTGTAAGGAAATAAAAATGCAATAGGAGAATTAAAAAAAAGATGCATTGTAGGCAGCAAAGAATAGAACTGGTATTTGGAACACCATATTTCTGGTGTTTGTCCATGAAGAAAGAAAAGCAGACAACAAAGCCCTGAGAGCCCCTTCCTCCCATTCATGCTCCCACTTATACATGTATACCAACCCTTGACCTATTCTCTATTATTCTGGCTTTTACCAGCATGTACAACCACAATACTAAACTTTTTTTCAGTTTGTGCTTTACATATAACTCCCCCCCGCCTGCCCCGACCCTTTTTATAACTCCTACATACTACCAATTCCCCACCAGTCAACTTCCAATTATACTTGTTCCAATTTCTTTACCAGAACATCTCTTACTAACCATCTGTTATGGCTTCATTCTATTATAGTGTCTTCCATTCTTCCTTCTGTCCACTGAATCATTATATTTATCTATTTCCATATTTTGGACAATATCTTTCAGGAACCCGGCAGCCTTGAGCAAGAGCTGAAGTTTCATGTGAATTCTTATTTCTTTCTCAGGGGTAAACGAACTCTATATAGGAAATAAAGGTTTTCTTTAATGTTTGTTGCAAGATTCCTACCATGCATAGGACTCAGTTATAAATTTAATAGTGAGGCTAGCCCTCACCTGTTATAGAATAAATGTCAGAGTCTGGATGTTCACTCCCTAAAGGTAGCTATTATCCGAAAGTAATGTTAGTGATATGGTTCTAGTTAATATCAAGTCTACAGTTTTTAGTGGATATTTTAAAAGACATATACAAGCTTATATAAGTGCATGTACATGTTATGTGTATTCATTTCTGGAATTTCAACCTAGGATACTGATTTGATTCATATCCCACAGGTGAATGAGCCCTGAAGTGTTTTAACTGTTTTAAAACTTGTTTTCTATTCAAACATTTGTTTTCTTATCTATGTCAGGTAATTCGCCAAAAAAGGACAGATCAATGCTATGAAAACACCAATGTGTTGCTTAGGGATCTTCACTTGAAAAGCATGCTTTTCTTTTCTTTTTTTTTT